>NC_090648.1:431012377-431269108 GCF_040937935.1 Hyperolius riggenbachi | reverse complement strand
AAGCCCTCTTTGTTCTCTCAGAGCAGTGTTTGTTTGTTACATTGTAGATAGATACATTCGTAACTAAACAAGCAAGCACGGAGGAGAATTTCTAGCTAAATGCAGCACTAAAATGTCATGTTTAATCCATTCAGTGAATTTCTGCTAAAAAAAAAATCTGGCATAATAGTTTATAAGCTGTAAGCAATCTTTTAAAGCAAAGTTGAAATGCTGGGTGTTAGACCACTTTAAGGTTCCCTTTAAGGTTAAGGTTCCCTTTAAAGAGAATCTGTAACAAAAAAAAAAAGTGCCCCTGGATCCTATGGAGGCTTCCCTGTCTTTGTCCCATGGTGGTCTCGCTGGGCCACTCCAAAACCACAGCCGACAATTTGTTGTGCTTTGACTGCAATATTTACCTGCTCCAGCGCAGTAGCGGCTCCCTGAAGGGCTAAGGCAGAAATGGCCGATCCTAATCGGGTCCGGTCTACTGCGCAGGCGACTTGCACCTGCGCAGTAGAGTGGACCCGACCGGGATCAGCTATTTCTGCCTGATCCCAATCAGAGAGCCGCTACTGCGCTTGCGCTGGAGCCAGGAAGGTAAATATTTACATACCCGCTGTTTGGGGACATCTAGCGAGACCACTGTGGGACGGAGGAGGACGTGGGAAGCCTTGATAGGATCCAGGGATACTTTTTATGTTACAAGTCCTCTTTAATTTGTGGGGGAATAAAAATAATTTACGTGTGATATAGATCATTTACGTAGTGATAAAGTTATTGGCAAATGAATGTGAGGAGGAGGGCTAACAGAGGAAAATTGCTTCTGTCCTGAAGGTGAAAATACCTGCTGGCTGAAGTGGTTAAAGTAAAAAAAGGACTAACCATGTGAAATAAAGGTAGAATACCAACTCTCCAAAAAATAAAAAAAGAAGGAAGAAGAAGAGAAAAACATAGAAAAAATGACAACCGAAACATACCAAGAATAAGGATAAAAAGCAAAAATACCTTAATAGATGAACAAGAAAACAGCGGCAATAGCCAAAATCATGCTTATCAATGGCTGCAAATCTAGACAAAAATCTTCCAAAATGCATAAATATAATCAGCAGACCTCTGGACTAATAAATCCAGGGATAAACACACTTGAAAAGACAACTTAAAGTCAGTGAATAAGAACCATATGAACTAACAAAGCAGCTCAAATCACTGCAGCATGGCTAAAATTAATATAATAATGGGCTAAGAATTCTTAGAGGGGTTTTATTCTACATCCGCATCAAGACTATTGTAGGTGGAACACCTGTTAGGATGTATTATTAGATTTTTAAAGATCTCCTCGCAATATTGCTTTATCTAGTGTAAGGTGGTAGTCCAGGTAAACAACCAATAGCGGGTAGATATTATTCTAAAGCTGTAAGCATACAACAAAAAAACTTGAGCACCCTCAATAATGTGCATCTCTGTGCATACAAATTGTGCCCATTGGCTATTGGGAACATAACCATATACACAACTAGAAAAAAAAGCAAAGCCAATCAGGGCCACTATCCAATAATAATTCAGAATGACTTTGGTATTTCATGAAACAACGTATCTTTAATATACACAAGCTTAGATCCATTAAAACAATTAAAACGTCAGTCTCCCAGAGAACACCAATTGTAATCGGTGAAGACCCCTGCCAACCATAAATGCATTAAAGTTATATTCAATGATCCCTCAATCATCCACCTGGTATATGCAGGCATAAAGGTGACTACAACATTTTACAGTGAATCACACTACCACCTTGCAAAAAATACATACAGTGGTTTGCAAAAGTAGTTGGCCCCCTTGAAGTTTTCCACATTTTGTCACTGCCACAAACATGAATCAATTTTATTGGAATTCCACGTGAAAGACCAATACAGAGTGGTGTAAACGTGAGAAGTGGAACGAAAATCATACATGATTCCACACATTTTTTACAAATCAATAACTGCAAAGTGGGGTGTGCGTAATTATTCAGCCCCCTTTGGTCTGAGTGCAGTCAGTTGCCCATAGACATTGCCTGATGAGTGCTAATGACTAAATAGAGTGCACCTGTGTGTAATCTAATGTCAGTACAAATACAGCTGCTCTGTGAGGGCCTCAGAGGTTGTCTAAGAGAATATTGGGAGCAACAACACCATGAAGTCCAAAGAACACACCATACACAATGAATAAATAAGTACATACTGTGAGCGGGCACCCTGAAAACAGCACAACCAGAGCGCCCGTGCTAAAGTGTGAGAATCCATGTGGTGTATAACATGAAAAGATACACCTGCTTACCCAGGGGGAGAATTGGCAGCGGGCCCGGGAGCTCTCTGCTGCTTCTGAGGAGGCTACTATAGTATAGTAACTATATGTTCTGTTCCGATGGAGGGGCGGAGTGCTCAGGTATGACGTCACATAGTTGGTGGGTTGAGTGGAGAGAACAATGCCTTCAGCTGTCAGTCAGCCGAAGCGGTCCGCCAGGAGGATTACTGACCGAGCAGCCGAGAGGGTCAAGGCTGCTGTACACATGCTGGATTCTCCTCAGCAGTAGCGGTCTTTCAAGGACAACTGAGGTGACATGTGAAATGATGAGATAGACATGTGTATGTCAGTGCCTAGCCCACAAATATCGAGGCTGTGTAAAATTGTTTTTCTTTTTCTCGTTGAAACGGCTAAACATCAGGTATGCAAGTGACAGTTTCTGTCCGGGTCTGGGTGGGTCAGACTATAGCATAACCTTCAATGATAAGTAATTATAGCCATAAAACACTTTCCTGTCAGTAAATGGCTTCTGAGAGCAGAAAAGAAGAAATTAAAGAGGGTCAAAAATGTATAGATTTGAGCTACGGCATACTTCAATGAAGGTGTAATTGAGAACAGACAATGAAACAGTAAAAACTAGTTTTAAATATAAAATGAAACTGTGGGATATCTAAAAAAAAATTTTTTTTTAGGAGAAGGAGGATAGATACAATTGTTTTTCTCATCAGTTTATTTTCACCTCGGATGTCCTTTAAGTCCAAGTTTTATTTAGCTCTTTACAGGGCTTTATATACCCATTACTCTTCAGCTCTGCACAAGGTGTCTGAAGGAAATAATGTGTTTGGTTTTTGTGGGACTTCTTGACCACGTGATCTTTTTTTTTTTTTTCTAGGTACAATTTCCGGCTGCTGGCGGTAGGAGGATCGCTCTATGCGGTTGGGGGACAATCCCTACAAACCATGGAGTCCTTTAACCCAGCACAAAACACTTGGAACCTTGTGGCTCCCCTCCCAGATCCCCTGGTGGAATTCTCTGCCTGTGAGAGTCTGGGGATGATCTATGTGGTTGGTGGATATACACCACGAGGTAAGGTGCTTTTTTTGGGGGGGGGGGGGGGGAGTGCATTAAATACATTAGAACTAAGCTGATTGGTGCTGTGTTAGTGTGTGTAACAGGCGGCTGGCATACCGCCGCGGCGGAGAGCGGCATGGACGCCGTCTCCGCGTATCAGCCGGCGGCGGTCCCCGCCTCGCTATCCCACACAGGTCCTTCGGCTGCACATAGGGCATGCATTACGCGTGCGCGCGCCCGGCGGCAGGACCTTTTATGCAGCTAGACAGAGTCAGCTGACTCGCCGGTCAGCTGACTCCAGTGAGCTGTCGGATTGGCTGGGCGGCGCTGCAGAAGCGCTCCCAGCATATAAGGAGCTATGTGTCAGTTGCTCCTCGTCTGCTGTCGTGAATACTTAGGTGTAAACGCTCAGACCTTAGTTCAGTTCCTAGGTGTTGATACCAAGGACGTCACACCTCAGTTTAGGATTGTATTGTATATTTACCTGTGTCTTGACTCTGGCTATCCCTGACTACTCTCTTCTCTTATCGATCTTGTACCTCTGCCTATCTGATTCAAAGTTGCCGACCCTGCCTGTTTACCGACTCTGAATCAGCCTTCCATTCCTGTACTGCTGCCGTCTCTCTGTTGCCGAACGTCTGCTTGTCTGACCTTTCTCCCTCCAGTGGAACGTCTCCCACTGGTGGGTTATCTCTGAGGCTTGCCTCTTTGAGACGCTTGCCCTAGCAGATTGTTACTGCTAGAGGCTGAGACTCTTCTTTTTAGCTTTTTAGAGGATCTCACATACGGGGTTCCCATTCAGAGGTAACCACACCTCTGAGGAATCGCTGTGTGGTGGACATTTCCACGATCTTGTGTTTTGACATTGTCATTATTGTTATCACTGTTTTAGGTGTCCAGAAGTTAGTCATACTTGTATTATTGGTGATTCTGCAGATCATCAATAATCAGGTATATATCTGTATTCTTGGTGATGCTGCAGATCACCAGTAATCAGATTCTCTCTGTGTGTTGACACCGATCGTTACAGAACAGCAGCCAGGTCGAGACTCTAACCACCTTGGTTAATAATCTCATTGAGGTGGTTAATTCACAACAGACCCAGATCACTCAACTATCTGGATCTGTGCAGGTATTGCAAACGGCTTTTGCCACAATGCAATCCCCTCCGGTCACAGATCTGCTTATGTCAGTACCTGAGAAGTTTTCAGGGCATAGGTCTGACTTCCAGAACTTCCGCAACCGTGTCTTGTCCTATTTTGAGTTAAGACCAAGCTTATCAGGTTCCGAGCAGCAACGGGTGACTTTTATTAAGACCTTATTATCCGGGGACTCGCAAACCTGGGCATATGGTCTCCCACCCGAAGATGCCGCATTAACTTCAGTTCAGGAATTTTTCAAGGCAATGGCTATAATTTATGATGATCCGGATGCCTCGATCACTGCTAAGAGGAAGCTCAAAACTCTCAAGCAGGGTCGGGATTCGGTTGAGGTTTATGCGGCAGAATTTAGAAAGTGGGCTGTGTCATCTAGGTGGGGGTCCTACGCCTTGTTAGACTGCTTTCTTTCAGGCCTATCAGACGCAGTTTCCGAGTTAATGTTAGGACATCCTGAACCTAAGTCCATCGATGACGCTATTTCGTTGGCGGTGCGAGTGGACCGCCGGTTACGTTATCAGCGTCAATCAAGAGGAAAGAATGCAGTAAGGGCACTCTCTTATGCGTCCTTTTCGCTTACCCCATCTACTGATGAACTGATGCAAATCGGACATTCCCGGTTGACACAGGCCGAGAAAGAACGCAGAAGGGCTGAGAGGCTTTGTTTGTATTGTGAAGAGGAGGGCCACATTGCTCAAAATTGCCCCAAGAAGTCAGGAAACGCTGCCGTCTAGGTAAAGTTAGAGGTAATACCCTAGACGAGCAGAGGTTACCTCTAAATAAGAATAATCGTTTACTCCTCCCGTGTTCCATTTCTTGGGGGAATTTGACTACTTGCACTCACGCCTTCATAGACTCTGGGTCAGCGGCCAACTTTATAGACTATGAGTTTGTGAAGGGGCTGGGAATTTCAATACATCCTTTGGATCGACAAATAGTGGTTACCGCAATTGATGACTCTCCATTACAGTACAGACAACCTCTCTCTCAGACTCCGATGTTGTCCTGCACTATAGGTGTTCTACACAAAGAAAATTTACAGTTCCTTGTTCTGCGCATGGCAATCTCCACCATTGTCCTCGGAATGCCATAGCTGCAACTCCACTCCCCGCAGATAGATTGGGCCTCAGGCCAGTTGCTCAGTTTGTCATCTTATTGTCATAGCCATTGTCTAGAGAAAATTGCTATTTGTGCCACCAAGCTAGAGGGAAAAGGGGTCCCGATACAATACGCTGAGTATTCTGACGTGTTCTGTCCTAGGTCCGCGGATAAACTTCCACCTCATCGGAGTTTTGACTGTCCCATAGACTTAAGATCGGGTTGTATGCCCCCTAGAGGGCATCTCTATAATTTGTCAAGGCCAGAGAAGCTGGCCATGCGGGAGTACATTAAAGAAAATCTGGCAAAAGGTTTTATCCGTCCTTCCCGATCACCGGCCGGGGACGGATTCTTTTTTGTACAAAAGAAAGACGGTGGTCTTAGACGGTGTGTTGATTAGAGGTCTAAACAAGATCACCGTAAAGAATCGCTGCCCTTTGCCTCTGATAGATGATCTTTTTGCTCAGATAACCAATGCCAGTATTTTTTCAAAATTGGACGTGGGGCATACAACCTGGTACGCATCAGGGACGTTGACGAGTGGAAGACGGCCTTCAACACGCCCGACGGGCATTACGAGTACCTAGTTATGCCCTTCGGGTTGTGTAACGCCCCGGCCGTCTTCCAGGAGTTAATAAACGAGGTTTTCAGGGAAGTACTGGGAAAATTTGTCTTAGTTTATCTTGATGATATTTATACTGATTTTCTCTCCAAACCTGGGAGAGCATCGACGACATGTCAAGTTTGTATTAGAGAAATTGAGACAGAATTCACTGTATGCAAAACTAGAGAAGTGTCTCTTTGAGGTCACTCAAATTCCTTTCCTGGGGTATATTATTTCGACTTCAGGTCTATCTATGGACCCAGAAAAGGTCTCTGTTGTCTTGGAGTGGCCTCAACCGGTGGGCTTGAAGGCACTTCAGAGATTCCTCGGTTTTGCCAACTACTACCGGAGATTCATCGGGATTTTCTTCGGTAGTAGCCCCTCTTACCAGTCTTACCAAGAAAGGGGTTCACTCATATCATTGGTCATCGGAGGCCCAGGCAGTCTTCGATACCCTGAAGAAATTATTTTGCTCTGCACCCATACTGAGACATGTCGATGTCACTCTCCCCTTCATGGTTGAGGTAGATGCCTCAGAAATCGGGGTGGGGGCTGTGTTGTCTCAACGCTCGGGTCTGCAGGGCAAGACACATCCTTGTGCCTATTTCTCACGCAGGTTTTCCCCTGCTGAGAGAAACTACGATGTGGGCAACAGGGAACTCCTTGCCATCAAGCTAGCCTTCCAGGAATGGCGTCATTGGCTGGAAGGTGCTGAACACACTATTATTGTATATACTGACCATAAGAACTTGGAGTACATTGAGGGGGCCAAGAGGCTTACCCCTCGTCAGGCCCGCTGGTCCTTATTTTTCTCACGTTTCAGATTTGTCATCACGTACACTCCAGGTTCTAAGAACGTCAAAGCAGATGCTCTATCCAGATGTTTCGAGCCTGAGACAGCTCAGCCTGCACTTCCCGAGAACATTCTACCTCGCAAGGTGGTGCTAGCGGCCATTGAGACCTGGGAGGATTGGGCAGTCACATTAGCTACCTAACAACAACTAGATACCCCGGGAGGGAAACCGGAAGGGGTTCTCTTTGTTCCACTTCCATTCCGATTACAGATCATGCAGCTGTTCCATGCCCATAAGAACGCAGGTCACCCTGGGGTCATTTGCACTCTGGATCTGCTCACGAGGTGTGTTTGGTGGCCTTCATTGGCCTCGGATTGCAAAGAATTTGTCAGAGAGTGTGTTGTGTGTGCCAGGAGAAAACCTTCTCGCCAGGCTCCGGTGGGTACCCTACAATCCTTGCCAGTGCCAAGTGAACCATGGACCCACCTGTCCATGGACTTTGTCGGCGAGCTCCCCAGGTCCGAGGGTATGACTGTTATATGGGTGATCGTAGACAGGTTCAGCAAAATGGCCCATTTTGTTCCTCTTAAAGGATTTCCTTCCGCTCAAGAGTTAGCAGATTTCTTCGTACAACACATCTTCCGGTTACATGGAATCCCGGATGATGTGGTTTCTGATAGAGGAGTCCAATTTGTATCGAAGTTTTGGAGGGATTTTTGCCGTAGTTTAGATATGAACCTGTCCTTTTCATCTGGGTATCACCCACAGACCAACGGGCAGACCGAAAGGGTTAATCAGGCACTGGAACAATTCCTTAGATGCTATGTGACAGATGCGCAAACAGAATGGGTCAAGTTTTTACCCTTTGCAGAATTTGCACACAACAACCTGAAAAGCTCTTCAACGGGCTTGTCCCCTTTTCAGGTTGTATCAGGAAGATCTCCTCAATTTTCCCCATTGCCGGTGTGTTCCTCTCCCCTCCCAGCCCTGGAAGATTGGCAGAAGGTTTTGAAGGAGCTTTGGGGACAGGTGAAGAAAAATTTAGGAGTAGCCTTTCAGAACCAGAAGAAACAGGCCGACGAGACGGTCTGTTGAGTGGCACTTTGCTCCTGGAGTCATGGTGTGGGTGTCGACGAGACATTTGGCACTCAGACAACTGTCCACCAAGTTAGGTCCCAGGTTCATAGGGCCTTATCCGGTGGCCAAAAATATCAATGATGTCTCTTATGTGATTGATCTCCCAGCCAGCATGAGAAGTGGGAGATCATTCCATGTCTCTTTATTGAAGCCGGCAGTGTATGTGGATTCCTCCCCCCCCCCCCCCCCCAGTGGTAGTAGAGGGCCAGACAGAGTATGAGGTTGAAAAAATTTTGGATTCCCAGCTGGTACAGAATTCTGTGCAGTATCTGGTCCATTGGAAGGGGTATGGTGTGGAAGACAGATCTTGGGTACCAGAGGATCGCATGCATGCTGAGAAACTAAGGAAGAGGTTACATCCTGAGAAACCATGTAGGTGTCCGGAGTCCACTCCTCAAGGGGGAGGGTACTGTAACAGGCGGCGGGGATACCGCTGCGGCGGAGAGCGGCATGGACGCCGTCTCCGCGTATCAGCTGGCAGTGGTCCCCGCCTCGCTATCCCACACAGGTCCTTCGGCCGCACACAGGGCATGCATTACGCGTGCGCGCGCCCGGCGGCAGGACCTTTTATGCAGCTAGACTGAGAGTCAGCTGACTCGCCGGTCAGCTGACTCCAGTTAGCTGTTGGATTGGCTGGGCGGCGCTGCAGAAGGGCTCCCAGCATATAAGGAGCTACTCGTTGCTCCTCGTCTGCTGTCGTGAATACTTAGGTGTAAACGCTCAGACCTTAGTTCAGTTCCTAGGTGTTGATACCAAGGACGTCACACCTCAGTTTAGGATTGTATTGTATATTTACCTGTGTCTTGACTCTGGCTATCCCTGACTACTCTCTTCTCTTATCGATCTTGTACCTCTGCCTATCTGATTCAAAGTTGCCGACCCTGCCTGTTTACCGACTCTGAATCAGCCTTCCGTTCCTGTACTGCTGCCGTCTCTCTGTTGCCGAACCTCTGCTTGTCTGACCTTTCTCCCTCCAGTGGAACGTCTCCCACTGGTGGGCTATCTCTGAGGCTTGCCTCTGAGATGCTTGCCCTAGCAGATTGTTACTGCTAGAGGCTGAGACTTCTCTTCCAGCTTTTTAGAGGATCTCACATACGGGGTTCCCATTCAGAGGTAACCACACCTTTGAGGAATCGCTGTGTGGTGGACATTTCCACAATGTTGTGTTTTGACATTGTCATTATTGTTATCGCTGTTTTAGGTGTCCAGAGGTTAGTCATACTTGTATTATTGGTGATTCTGCAGATCATCAATAATCAGGTATATATCTGTATTCTTGGTGATGCTGCAGATCACCAGTAATCAGATTTTCTCTGTGTGTTGCAGGGCTGTGGAGTCGGTCCAAAAATCCACCGACTCAGACTCCTCAGTTTAGGATTCCACCGACTCCGACTCTGACTCCACGACTCCGACTCCTCTAATTTGCATATTACAATTTTGTTGATTAAAAGTATGTAACATGAAATTCGTCTCTTAACTGCCAACGCTTAGGAATTTTACAAGACAACTGAAGTGAGAAGGATATGTAGACTACTATATTTATTCCCTTTAGACTAAAACTAATCCTTGGTAAGAGTACTTGTAAAAGGTACAACCGGAACAAAGAATATCTATCAAGTGTGGGTGCATGTAAGAATGATCTGCAGGTACTCTGCAGGGGAATGAGGAGATTGTAAACAGACAACACCTCTGTGTTCAATGTGCACAGCATTTTCAGTAGATTCCCTGAGGGACTGATTAGCCTGAAGGGGGCTGGAGGAAGCCCCAGGTATGTATAAAACTTTACTTTTCATCCGTCTCAGTTACCCTTTAATTTGTAGTCACCAAACCAAATTTTAATAACATATCAAATTATTTTATTTCATCAGCAAAGGGAGTGCATACATTTGCATAAATCAGCATCAATGCAGAATTATTTCCATCTCATTGACCATCTCTATTAGTGACATGGCTACACATCAGGCTTTATTCTTACAGCATAGATGTTATTTAGTATATATAAGAGGTTCCTGTGTACACATCATATATACAGTCACAATCAGATATGTATATCTGACCTTAAAAATACGGGGACTGCTTTATTGAAGCAGCACAATTAACTAATTTTGATTGGTTTATTTCATTTTTGTGGACTAAGCACAGCTATTACTGTATATATACATTATTTTTAATGACTATTATCTGAGAAATAGAACATTTTATCATATTTTCTATTTTAATTACAGTTACAAATTCATTCGGAGTCGGAGTCGGTGCATTTTTTCCCGACTCCGACTCCAGGCACCCAAAATTGCCCGACTCCACGACTCCAACTCCACGACTCCGACTCCACGACTCCGACTCCACAGCCCTGGTGTGTTGACACCGATCGTTACAGTGTGCTTGTAAAGCTTGAAGGGGTTTGAGCATTGTATGAGATATGCTTTAGTTGTTGTCACTAACAAAAATTGTTATAGGGCTCTTTTAGGATACCGTCCATTTTTTTTATACAGAATTCATTCAAAGTAATGTTCTATCAAATGCAATAAAAAACTGTATCCAGACTGGGACTTTGAGTATTAGAAGTATCCTTCTTATAAAGGGGTACTCATCTGTTTACAATTCAGAAGGCACCATAGTAACAAGGGATAGAGGGAGTTAGGAGGCGCCCGGGCAAGTAGTCTGTATCTTAACCTGCTGGGCGGTCTGGACGAGCTCAGCTTGTCCAGTACCGCCGGAGCCTGCCGCTCAGGCCCTGCTGGGCCGATTTGGCTCAAATAAAGTGCAGCACACGCAGCCGGCACTTTGCCAGCCGCATGTGCTGCCTGATCGCCGCCGCTCTGCGGCGATCCGCCGCGAGCAGCGGCGAAAGAGGGTCCCCCCAGCCGCCTGAGCCCAGCGTAGCCGGAACAAAAAGTTCCGGCCAGCGCTAAGGGCTGGATCGGAGGCGGCTGACGTCAGGACGTCGGCTGACGTCGATGACGTCACTCCGCTCGTCGCTATGGCGACGATATAAGCAAAACAAGGAAGGCCGCTCATTGCGGCCTTCCTTGTTTATTCTGGGCGCCGGAGGCGATCGGAAGAACGCCTCCGGAGCGCCCTCTAGTGGGCTTTCATGCAGCCAACTTTCAGTTGGCTGCATGAAATAGTTTTTTTTTTATTCAAAAAAAACCCTCCCGCAGCCTGCCTGGCGATCTTAATAGAACGCCAGGCAGGTTAAGACTTGTACTTCAGATATAATAGAATATTGGTTAGCGTACCCTGTGGAAGTCACACTCACACGTAGGGTAGTTGCAATAAGAAACTTCTCAGGCTTTATTTAATATGGCACAATTTGACAACGCTTCATCAGGTCAGTAGATGTGCCCTTAAAATCAAGAAGGCAATGCTCAGAATCTATAACACCGTATCTCTAACTGATAAGGTAACAATAACACTAAAGTGTGGGCATATATCTGCAAAGGCAGTCAAAATATGACAATAAAGAATTTATATATAAAATATATTAGTATACTATAATGACATCAGGTAAATAAAGACCTATACATAAGAGTATACACAAAAATATATATAGATGCATGTATATAGTAAAGCTTATTTGATCATTAACTTAAAGAGAGTCTGAAGCGAGAATAAATCTCGCTTCAGACCTCATAGCTAGCAGGGGCATGCGTGCCCCTGCTAAAACGCCGCTATAGCGCGGCTTAACGGGGGTCCCTGTCCCCCCAAACCCCCTCCGTGCAGTGGGGGAGCGCTTCCTGGTTGGGGCAGGGCTAACCGCCGCAGCCCTGCCCCATGCGCGTCTGTCAGACGCGTATCTCCGCCTCTCCCCCGCCCCTCTCAGTCTTCCTTCACTGAGAGGGGCGGGGGAGAGGCGGCGATGCGCGTCTGATAGACGCGCTGGGAGGCAGGGCTGCAGCCGTTAGCCCTGCCTCCAGGAAGAGACAGCCAGCGACCATTTTACGACCAAGTATTGCGGGGGGTGGGTTGGGGGTGAAGGGACCCCCGTTAAGCCGCGGGATAGCGGCGTTTTAGCAGGGGCACACGTGCCCCTGCTATATATGAGAGCTGAAGCGAGATTTAGTCTCGCTTCAGTGTCTGTTTAATATGTGAAACATGCAAGAATAGTATCGTTAGTGTCTCTGGGGTTTGTATATTTATTGCGATAGGTTTTAATGTTGGGGTATAACCAGGGGGGCACAGTGGTGGGATATGTACGGAGCAGGGGGTTCGATATGATCACTAGGTATAAAGGTCCTTCAGGGCCCATTAATTGACTCTATGGGGGGGGTTTGAGGATCACTGATTACTACTCCCCAGCACCGGAGTCTAACAGTAGCTCAGGGTCTAACCTCACAAGCAATACCTCTTCATCTTCTTTTTTAGAGTTACCAACAGTGATGGGAAAAACACCTCCTCTACGACCAAAATTAACAGATCCACTGAATTTCCTGACATCGCTCACAATATCATCACCTATAAGAACGGCGAAAAGACCAGCACCAAACCAAGAAAGAGGGTAAAGAGAGGGGGCAAAAAAGGCAAACAGAAAACGTTCCATCTAAGAAACCAGACTAAGCTGGAAGAAAACAGTAGCAAAAAACCAATATTCAATTTATCTTCATATATCCTCAATCATACAGAAGAAAATGTATTAAGTAAAGGACTCTCTTTTTGTCCGATTAAACCATCAAACCTGTACGATTTATTCATAGATCTAAATTCATTCACTAGGAAACTCACTCTGAAGAGGTACTTCACAATGAAGACCCTAAAAGGACAAACTTGCACAAAAGACCAAATTGTGACTCCATTCTAGATACAGAAAATGGAGAACCAACGACCGTTATAGATCATGAGGACATAGCTCTCTCTCGATATATATATATATATATATATATATATATATATATATATATATATATATATATATATATATATATATATATATATATATATATATATATATATATATATATATACACACCAAACTGAAAAATAAATCCACTTTCTACCCCACTAGCCATAGGGGACCCTTTATAGAGTTTCTATGAACAAGTTCTGGACGATTTCAAGAAGATGGAGAAGGACAACACAACTCAAAATCTAACGAAAACAGAAAAGATAGCAATAAAAAAGCTGGAAACCAACAAAGATATTGTGATCAAGGCAGCAGACAAAGGGGGAGGAATAGTGATAATGGACAGAATATATTACCTGAAAGAAGCAAACAGAATTCTGGACGATAAAGAATACTACGAAATACTAAGAGAAGATCCGTCTAAGGAATATTCCGGACAATTGAACAAACTCATAACATGGGCTTTCAAAGAGGGAATCATCAACAAGAATGAGAAGGAATATATTAGGATATCCAACCCAAAATTAGCGCACTTTTACCACCTGCCAAAGATACATAAGACCTTAAACAACCCTCCAGGACGCCCAATCATAGCAGGCATAGGATCCCTCACCTCACATCTATTGCAATTGGTGGACCTACACCTGCAACCCTATGTCCGGTCATTACCGTCCTACCTAAAAGACTCAACTAACTTACTAATCGAACTAGAAAAGATACAGTGGAAAAAAGGCTACAAATGGGTTACTTTAGACGTCACAGCGCTTTACTCCAACATTCACCATCGAATCGGCCTAGCAGCCGTCTGGCATTTCCTCACACTCGACGAAAAATTACCTACCAATCAGAAGTTCTTCCTGATACAAGCTATAGCATTTATACTTAGTCATAATTTTTTCCAATTCATGGGGACCATATTTTTACAAAAGAGGGGCACAGCCATGGGGGCGGGCTTTGCGCCCAGCTATGCTAATTTGACCATGGGTCTTTTGGAACAGCTGCTATTGGGACTCACTAATCCTTTTGCGAATAATGTTATTTTTTTATAAGAGATATATTGACGATCTGATTTTAATATGGGATGGAGATACTACATCCATAGGTGCATTCAAGGACTACCTGAATGATAACGATTGGGGCATTACCTTTACGTCAAACCACAGTGAACTCGAGATTGAGTACCCAGATGTGGTTCTATACCACGAAAATCATATCATCAAATCCAGAAACCACTTCAAGAATGTAGATTCTAACTCCTACATAGACTACAAAAGTAGTCACTACAAAGCTTGGAAGACAAACATACCCTTTGGACAATTTCTAAGGATTAGAAAAAACTGTACTGACATTAGAGTCTTCGATAAACAAGCAAAAGTCCTGACTCACAAGTTCAAGGAGAAACACTTCCCCAGCAAGTTGGTCAAAGAAGCAATGAAGAAAGCGAGGAGAACAGATCGCAGCAACCTATTACAAATAAATACTAAACAGAAGAAGCCAACACAGGATGAACCCAACTTTATCACCAGATTCTCAAGTCAACATAATCAAATCCATCCTGAATAAACATTGGACCCTGCTACAAAAAGACCCCTATCTCAAAAAAGACTTAGAGGAAAAACCCAAATGCACTTTCCGGAGAGCCAAGAACCTTAAAACACAACTAGCCCCTAGCAAAATTAGAAACATGACAACAAACGAGACAAATACCCAGAAAAATTACAACCAAGGAACTGTAGCCCATTGCAACCAACCAAGATGCCTATGCTGTAGCAGGATTCAAGTAGGAAAGTACGAACTCCAATCCACGACCAACGGAGAAAACTTCATAATTAAACACAGGATGGACTGTACCTCACACTTTGTCATTTATGTGGTGACATGCCCATGCGGGCTTCAATATGTAGGCCGCACCACCCAACCCCTGAGAACCAGATGGGGACAACCTAGGCGAAACATAGAGAATGGATTTATGAAACACGGCCTATCAAGACACTTTAAATTGTACCACAACCAAAACATAGACCGGACCTACATTTGCCCTATCGAACACTTCTCAGGAGAAACCCAGTACCGACATGGGAAACTGAGAAGTAGGGAAATGTATTGGGTGTTTTGACTAAACACCCTACAACCTGGAGGCCTTAATGTTTGTCTGGAACACAACTTTTAAATATTGCTACCAGAGTCTTCCCGGGGAATCTAGACTGACCATTCCAACCAAAACTTATTTCCACCCCTTGCCCACCCCCCATCCCAGGTTCTTCTGTGCCACCCTTCCTGTCCTCCCCCTCCCCTTTTCTTCCCCACTTTGTCCCTTTCCCCTTCACTCCCTCCCTCGGTGTCGACTTGGTTGGCCCGGGCCCCCCTTTACCCTACCTAGTCCTTCCCCCCCCCCCCCATTTCATATAACCCTTCCCTTTTCTCTCCCCCCCCTTTTTCCCTCCCCCCTATTGTCCATTCCCCCACCCTTTCCCTCCTGTTCCACACCCTCCCCTCCCTAGTCTTATGAGATGCAACCCACTTTCCAACTGGGAAATACGGCCTTAGTGTATCTCCTATATGCCCTCAGCCTTTCACTCCCCCCCGGCCATCACCTAGCAACTAAGGAGCACCTCCCCTGCACCACCATCTATCGTGACCCACACAGGCCACCGTCCCTCTTCCACTGACGTTGCCGGCGCTACGTAGTGCACTCCCCGCGCGCGGTGACGTCAGGATTCCTAGGAGTGCGGCTATTTTATCTGAGCCGGAATCCTGTGTGCTCTTCTAAGGCGCCCTGGATCGGGACGTCTGTCTCACAGGTAAGAGACAATTTAACACCGGCTACACCCCTGTTTCCTCTACATCCCTCACACGGGACCCCAGGCGGTCACATACCCCTGCCTCTGGGATAAAACATCCCCGTTCTACCTAGCACTACTCACGAGGCTATTGGATCCTCGCATCCACCCCACCACCAGCATGATCCCCACTAAGGGATAGTACTCAGAGAGCTGCGGCTCATCTTCCTATCCTCCCACCGCAACACTATTTCATCTAAGCGATGAGGATACCGATATCTGGCCCCAATAGGACCCTCTAACCTTACTACAGGGCACCAGATCCTCACCCCATCCCCTCTTGTCTCCTAGTCTCCATTTCCTATTACCTTCCCCCTAGGAGGACGTACCCCTCCTCAAACCCCCCCCCCCCATAGAGTCAATTAATGGGCCGTGAGGGACCTTTATACCTAGTGATCATATCGAACCCCCTGCTCCGTACATATCCCACCACTGTACCCCCCTGGTTATACCCCAACATTAAAACCTATCGCAATAAACAAATATACAAACCCCAGAGACACTAAAGGTGCGTACACACGTCAGATAAAAGTCTTTGGAAAATGAAAGATCACAGACCAATTTTACCCCCCTTTCATGTAGTATGAAAGCCATGCTCTACACAGTCTATTCTATGGAGCTGAACTCCCCATCAGATAAAAATCTTTGCAAGATGCTGCACACAAAGATGCTGTACACATGCAACAGATCAGTGTCTGCAAAAGATCAATTCCTGCAAAAGATCCGTTCCTGCAAAGTGCATTCATAGTCTATGATATCTGCAGATCTCATACACACCTTGTTTAATGGACATTCATCTGCAGACAATTATCTGCCGATCTGAAGATGCAACCTGGTGGATCTGGTCTACAGATAATTGTCCGTTAAACAAGGTGTGTATGAGATCTGCAGATATCATAGACTATGAATGCGGTTTGCAGAAACGGATCTTTTGCACGAACTGATCTTTTGCAGATACTGATCTGTTGCATGTGTACAGCATCTTTGTGTGCAGCATCTTGCAAAGATTTTTATCTGATGGGGAGTTCAGCTCCATAGAATAGACTGTGTAGGTATGGCTCTCATACTACATGACTACGCAGTACCCACCAGAAGATGTAGATGTGCGGGCACGAGTGCCTGCGCAGGCGCAGAAGAGTCGACCTCGCTGACGGGTTGTTATTGCGAGTTGACCGTTCGCAATGATGGCAACCCGCCGGCGGGGTCGACTCTTCTGCGCCTGTGCAGGCACTCGTGCCCGAGCATCTACATCTTCTGGCGGGTACTGCGCAGTATGCGCCAGATGACACAGACACGCCGGTGCAGAAGAGCCGACCCCCGCCAGCGGGTCGCCCTCATTGTAGGCGGCTAGCGGGGGCACCGAAGAGGACCAGAGCTGCGGCAAGGGACTGAGACTACTGCCCGGGGCTAGAAGAAGCCCCAGGTGAGTAGAAAGTCGTTTTTAATTTTCGCATCGGAAGTCCTTTAAGGTTAAGGTACTTTGATAAATTCAAGCTCTGCCACAGAGTGCTGTGCGGGACTAAGAAAACATTTTGTGATGAGTTAGGCTTTAAGAATGGTTAGTGATGTAGTGATCATAAAACAAAATGGAAAATATTGTTTCAGAAGCTGGCAGTTAATTAATCAGCAGCCGATTAATCACATTTTATGACAGCCGCTAATTATGAGCAATAACTCTTCTCCAATTCTCCACCATGCAGGGCGGAATCTCAGCGTGTTGCGTTACTGCCCCTCAGCCGATCAGTGGTCAGTGTTTGACATCTGGCGCCACCACGTCCGGAAGCAGCAGATGGTGTCCATAGAAGAGACTTTGTACCTGGTGGGAGGATTTATACGAGACAACCATTCGGGACAGAGTGAAGACTCTTTGAGTGTACACTCCTACAGCACCCGGACCCGAGAGTGGACATGTCTCAAGGTCAACACCTCAAAGTCGGGGCTGAGCATCTGCTGCGCCCTGCACAATGACGGCATCTACATCCTGAGCCGTGACGTCAATCCCGGCACAATGGGCAAACACCGTGTCTTCCTGAAATACTGTGTCTTCTCTGAGGTGTGCGAGTATGTGCGTGGAGCGCCCTCCGAAGGCAACAACATGCACCTCTGCTCTATGTACCTTTCCTGAAGCTGGAAACCCTAGAACTGATCTACAGAAACTCCTCCAGAGATCCCTGAGCCTCTCCAGTGGGGATATCATAAGATCCTCACCAATACTCGCCTTTCTGAAATCTGTCCTCTGTAACATGGCAAAAGACTGCAAACCTCACCTGGGTCATATTGAAACATAGTGGGGGTTGATAAGTGTTTTTTTATTTTAGTTCTAATAAAATTAGAGACTTGATTGAATTTATAAAAAAAAAAAAAAAAAAAAAAGTAATTATCTGAGTTTGTGCTGCAGGCACCATAATATCAGGGGCTAATTTACATACCAGTGAGCTACCCGCCTTATGATCTGATATGGCCCAGGTGAGAATGGTACACACTAATGCTACGTACACACTTGCAATAACGATCGTTTGCAAGGAACGATAGTTACCAGACGAACAATATTGGAACGATTGGAATGCAACGATGGGATGCAGCAATCATGATACGCATTTTAACGATCGTTCTCGCAGAAAAGAACGATCAGAGGGAAATGTTGCGTACATATTTATATAACATAAAAAAAACCAAAACCCTGAAAGAGAGTTACAACAGATAAAAATATGATAGTTAACTTGAAAACAAAGTTTATTTGAAATTTGTAATGTAACAATCTTTACGGGTCGCGCTACACAGGAAGTACGGAAGCTGGGCAAAATCCAACGCAGGCGCATTGGCCCTTGTAACGATCGTTCTCGGCAGATAACTGTACACACTATAGTTTTAACCGATTGTCGCTCGATACGATCCGTCCTGTTGGATTTTCTCATAGTGCTGATATTGTTCGTTCGGCGTCGTACTTAATGATCGTTTGGTAAAGTTCTTTAACCGATTGTCGGCAGACTGATCGTCAAGCTGCTGTTTCAAACGACCATACTCGCAAGTGTGTACGTACCATAAGCTCTTGATGGACAATTTTCAGTTAAAGTGGACCCAAATCAAAAATACAATATTTCAGAAATAAAACCTATTTTCTAAATTTATAATAATAGCAGCCTTTTTTCAGCTGCATGATGACAAATATAAAATATTTTAAATTTATTGTAAGAAACCCCTCCCTTCTTTTCAAATTGCCAGGATTTTTCCGGCAAACTGGTGGAGTAGGTGGTGTCCAGCAATGGAGGAATTGCTAATGGCTGCCCCCAGTATAACCCTAGATATAAAAAGAGAAGGGTGAAAAGCATGCACTGAAATGCTCATAGGCTTGAAGGAGTGTTTATTTATCTTTTTATGTGTCAGAGTGGTGCAACTAAATATTTTTAATAAAAAAAAATGTTTGGTTTGGGTCTGCTTTAAGTCAGTCCAGGTTTGGTGCATCACTTATGGGTAGCCCACTAAAGATGTTTAGGGTAAATTCACATTGGATGCATATGGATGTGCCTCACAACGGATTTAAGAATTAGTGGCTCCCTTAACGCGCACAACGGTTGGCACCTCATTGCCATTGGGGCGTAACGCCTATGTAGCCTGGTAGCGCATAGCTGAGCTCACTTTATTATGGTTGAGCCCAGTATGCCGTGGAGCCAACATGATGGTGTGAATGGGATTACTGCAGTGTGTTGCTGTGCGATAATGACTTAGGGCTCAGCCTTACTATACGCGCTTTTCTGAGCGCTTGCAATTGATTAGTGCTTTGAGCGCTTTTTAAAAATCGCTACTATTCACTTTCATAAAAATCGCATCAATTTTTTTTCATATGCGATTGTGGTGATTTTAATGAAAGTGAATGGGAGCGATTTTTAAAAAGCGCTCGGAAAGCGCTAATCAATCACAAGCACTCAGAAAAGCACTTATATTGTGGCTGAGCCCTTAGTTATAACACAGCACAAAGTGCATAGTGTGATGTCACTGCACCTTTAGGGTCCATTCACACTTGAGCGGGAATCACGCGATTTCCGCTTAAGGCAAACCGCTAGCATATGTAATGTAACACTATGGCAGTGTTCTCACTGCCGCATTTGCAAATGTGTTTCATGCAGGGGTTTGCCGGCGATTCCGGAGCAATCGCGATTAGCATGTATAGAACCGCTAATTGCGATCGCTCCCAAACCCCTACAGTGACCTAGTGATTTTTCTGCGTTAATCGCCGGCGTTTAGCGGTTTTAGGCGTGAACGGAGCCTAAGAGATTTCTGGAGATGCTTTTGTTAGTTGGCCTCATTGTGACCCAGCTTTCACTACAACTGCTTGGGAGGCCATGTGATCATCTTCACCAATCCACTTCATTCAGTGCATATGCATTCTCTGGAAGGTATGGGCAACTATCTAAGGCCCAGTGCACATCAAGCGGTTTTAGCAGCGATCCGCCAACCGCATCCGCCGGTGAAAACGCTTGGCTAATTTATTTCAATGGGATGGTGCACACCAGCGGTTTGAGGTTTTTAGCAAACCGCAAACGTGCCCCCTGCAGCACGTTTGCGGTTTGCAGAAGCGTTTCTGCCTCAAAGTATAGGGAAAACGCAAACCGCTCTGGAAAACGCTAGATCAGAGCGGTTTTCCAGGCATTTGTGTTACAGAAGCTGTTCAGTAACAGCTTTTACTGTAACAATATTTGTAATCTGCTACACAAAAACGCTCCCAAAAACGCTAGACATGTGTAGAAAACGTCTCTAAACATGCCTAGAATCGCTCTGAAATCTGCTCCAAAAACCTCTAGCGTTTTGAGGATCTGCTAGCGGTTTTGGTGTGCGCTGGGCCTAAGCTAACATTTTCCAGAAGCCCTGTAAGAGAGAGGAGTGACGTAGGGATGACATATTATTGTAGCCTTTTTTTAATTTATTTTTTTCCTTCTCTTTTCCCCTGTCCCCCAGCTATACCTTACAGTGTCCCATCAAAGTGGAGTTGGTGTCGTACGCAGTTTTGTGAAGAATCTGGTGTGTGTCAGATTCTAAAACTAACCCCCCTCCACCACTGGCTGAAAGCGTGGCTACAAGAATGTGTAAAGCACGATAGACAACCACTCTCTCTCTCCTTTTTTGCATTGTGAGGGGCAGTGCACACCAAAAACCTCTAGCGTAAAAGCAAACGCATATCGCTTTTTGAAGTGCATTTTAGGCATGTGCCTAGCGATTTTCTAAGTATGTCTTGTGTTTTTTGGAGTGCTTTGGTGTACCGGTTTTTATATTTTGTTACAGTAGAGCTGTAACTGAACAGCTTCTGTAACAAAATGGTTGTAAAATCGCTCTGATCTATCGCTTTTTAGAGCGGTTTTCCACTTTCCTATACTTAACATTGAGGCTGCATCGCCCCAGAAATCAGCAAAAATACTGCAGGACCCGCGTTTGGGGAAAAAACGAATTGCTCTGGTGTGCACCATCCCATTGAAATACATTAGCCAAGCGCTTTTCAAAGTGCAAGCTCTTGGTGTTCATCAGCCCTCACATACATGTTGACATGGAGCCTCCATTCATTGCTGTTGTATAGCATGGGATGGGTGGGAGGATACTTGAATAAATGCAGATATATATTGTGTGTGCAATTTTTAGTGTTTGCCATAATTATACCTATGTTGTAATCCTATATCCAACCTTTTTTTTATGATTCTCAAGGTGCCCCTTAACGCTACAAATTTTTTTCTATTTTTTTTTTATGCGATTTGAACGATCAAAATGAATCAGAAGGCAATTATCGATTGTTCCCATTAACAGAACAACTTAAGAAGATTTTTCATTCTGATTTGATCATAAAATCCAACTTTCGGATTGATTGATTTTTTTTTACCTTTTCGAATCGACCAAAGAAGCATTTCACAATGATTTGTGCCACACACAGCGCAGCTTTCTATAAAATTCGATCATAAAAAGTGCGTTGAATGATGGAATCTGAAGAAAATATTGTACCGTTAATTGGTACCTTTACAAATATTTCAAAAAATAATCTGTGCACATTTAACAAATGAACACTTTAGTACAATATAACTATCATCCTGTGCCAACACTGCTTATGTAAATAAAACAATACAATTTTAAAAACCGAAAAAGTCTACGTACTTTCTAGACTAACATGCCTAAAATATGTGCTTATGTGACCTCTGTTTTTTCACACCAACAAAATGCAATTGGAAACACGTTTTGCGATTTTTTTCACTATGTTAGCCTCAATCCAAACAGAAAAAATGCATCAGAACTACAATTGCCTTTTTTTTTTAGAAAATCTGCCTTAACTGTTACATTCATTTATGCTTGATAAAGCAGGGATGCTCCCTTGCGCAACATGTCACAATAAAATATTAAACATAGACCTCAATTCACTAAGCAGTTTAGACTAGTCTACAGATAGTTTTTAGTCTACTGATGGTTTGGTGTAATGTTTTAGACCTGTTTATAGACCTGGCCTAAGGGCCCATTCACACTAGAGCGTTTTGCCGGCGATTTTGGCAAAACGCTTAAGCGCTAGCGCTTTTGAAACTGCTAGTGCTATGATACCCTATGGGCCCGTTCTTACTTGGGTGATTTGGGTTAATCGCTGGGGATTAACGCAAATCGCCCAAATGCGTAGTTTGCACCATTTTCAGGCGATTTCCTGGCGATCGCGTTTCAGGGCTATAGAAGCGCTAAACGCGATTGCGGGAAAATCACTGCAGTGTCCAGTGATTTTTCCATGTTTTAATCGCGGAAAAATCACTCGCACAAACCGTGGGCAGTAATTGCCAGCGTTTTGCGCTTTCAAGTGTGAATGGGGCCTAAGGCCTCTCTTCCACGAACTGTTAAGCTGTGTGCTCAAGCAGTTGTGAGAGTTTGAGGGCTCGTTTCCACTGTTGCGACGCGATTTCGCCGGCATCCCGACGCTTGTAAAAAGGCATGCGGATGCGTTTCCGCATGCGTTTTTACCCGCAATTTCGCGTGTGATTTCGCATGGCAGGGTGCCATGCGAAATTAACCATGACACTGCCAGGGCAAAATAACATTGAAAAAGGTGCGAAATCGCACGCAAATCGCGGGTAAAAACGCATGTAAAAAACGCATGCGTTTTTCCTATTAAATACATTAACGGCGATTCGCACGGATTCCCGACGCAGGCGAATTCTGTGGGTCCCGTCGTGCAGATTTGGCCCGCCGCCAAATCGCTCCCGCACGCCGCACATATGGAAACAGCCCCGGCCACTTCAATGTACCAAGCGAATCCGCATGTCGGCGCCGCATGCGGATTCGCTATGGTGGAAACGAGCCCTGAGAGGCATTTCACTGCCTGTAAACAGTTCGTGGAAAAGAGGCGTATTCAGTAGGGATGATCAATGAGATGCAAATAACTCTGAAATTATGCAAATATATGCAGCTTGAAAAAGGACCAATCAATTTAAACCTGGGTTTAAATTGATTGGTCCATCTTCAAGCTGCATATATTTGCATATGAATTTGCATCAACTCGGAAGAATTTGCATATCTGTGATCATCCCTAAAGGCTCATACACACATCAGACCATAGTCTTTGGAAAATGAAAGATCACAGACCAATCTTACCACCCTTCATGTAGTATGAGAACCATACTCTACACAGTCTATTCTATGGAGCTGAACTCCCCATCAGAAAAAAATCTTTGCAAGATGCTGCACACAAAGATGCTGTACAGACACAAAAGATCAGTATCTGCAAAAGATCTGTTCCTGCCAAAAATCCATTCCTGCAAATTGCAATGATAGTCTATGAGATCTGCAGATCATCATACACACATGATTTAACTGACATTCATCTGCAGATCAAGCAATCATCCGCAGATCTGAAAATCCATCCTGGTGGATCTGATCTGCAGATGAATGTCAGTTAAATCATGTGTGTACGATGATCTGCAGATATCATAGACTATGAATGCAATTTGCAGGAACGGATCTTTTGCAGGAACGGATCTTTTGCAGCTACAGATCTATTGAGTGTGTGCAGCATGTTTGTGTACAGCATCTTGCAAAGATTTCTATCTGATGGGGAGTTCAGTTTCATAGAAAAGACTGTGGGCTCTATTCATAAAACCTTACCGCAAGTTTTCCGCTCAAAACAGTGGATTTTCCCGTCCATTTAGCAAAGTCGGCATTCATAAAAGCTGTTCCCGCATGAAAATCTACAATCCCCCAGCAGAGCGAGAAATTTCCGCCTTCTCCAGTGTTTTTCTAGATTTATCTAGAAAAAAGTAACAAAATGGCCATTCATAAAGATTAGAGGAAGCGGTATGTGGACGGGAAATACCGCTTCCTCTGATTTTGCGGATTACATACAAGTGAATGGGACAGACCTCCCAGAGAGAGCAGTGCACGGAGGGACTCTGCCGGCTGAAGTGTTTCCGCATGCCTTCCGACAGCTTACCGCCAGCCTTCAGCGGGAGATCTCCGCACTTGCATCGCAGCTTTCAAGATTTCTTTGAATGACCACCCAAAAGTGTGAAATACCGCTGCGGTATTTTCCCTCCAGGAGTTTTTTCGCCACATCTTTTTTATGAATAGAGCCCTGTGTAGGTATGGTTCTCATACTACATGGAAGGGGGTAAAATTGGTCTGTGATCTTTCATTTTCCATTCAGTAATTACGCAATTCACAAAGGCAAACAAGTAACCACGCCCACTTTTTCTGACAGAGATTAGACCAGCTGATTTCTGTTGGTAAAGTTATTCAGTGAGGTATTTTAGATGTGAGGATGGAATCTTTTGAATTAATTATGCAGGAGTTTAATTGTATGCAGAGGAGAGCTCATCAAAGGAGAAGGATGTCAGTCGTAACTACTCGTTTGTGAATTGCATCTTTTGATCATTTCCCCTGCTTTACTGCCCTAATTACGAAATGGTTTAGACCAGGTCTAAACCATTTGCTAATAGTGAATTCCCCTTTGATGCAACTGACCAAACCATCAGTAGACTAGTAGTGTAAACTGCTTAGTGAATTTTGACCATAGCATCTGCATATCATTGCGGTAACATCACCTTGTTTTGCTAGCTGTTCTCTTAATACACTCATAGCCGGGGAATCAGGCTTGTACCGGCCAAGCACAAAAAAACACACACCCACTGTGAAATCCTGAGCAATCATGAGGAAACCCGTGCAAGCCAGATCCCGAGAGACATACGCTTCAGTTGGCAAACCTATGTAGGTTTCTCCAGCCTCGGCAACCAGGTGAGACCATTCCTATAGGGCCTAGAACCCTCACCTACTAGTGTCACAGTGTGCGCTTTTTCATTTATAAGCTACAGCTGGGGGACAGGTGGAAAAAAACAAAACAAAACTGCAAATCAAAGATCGGTTTATTGGCATGACCAAAGTTCATAAAGGCATTGCCTGTATGTTATCCCTAAACATGGCCACTAATGATCCAATTTCTATCAAAAAATTGTTTGAGTGATCAGATAATTCTGATTGGAAGTGAAATATCGTAATAAGTCATTCACCACCTCATCAACGAACAAATCTTTGCTTCCTATCTAGCACAACTGACAAGAAAATCCAAATTTTGGTTAGATGAAAATCCAATCAGAAGATTTTTTTATAATTAAATGATTGTGCCCATCAACGGAGATTATTTACAACCAATCCAATCACATCTGAGCAGAATTATCTGATTGCTTGAACAATTTTTCTCTAGAAATTGGACCGTTAGTGGCCACCTTAAAGAGCAGGTCCAAGCAAATTTTTTTTTTTTTTTTTAAATCTACGTACCTGGGGCTTTCTCCAGCCCCTGGCAGCCGTCCTGTGCTCTCGCCGCAGCTCCGCATCCAGCCGGTGGCCCGGGGTCCCCTCTGGTGCAGATGCTGAATTTGCCAGGTTGGCATACACTGCACCTGCGTAAGAGCTGTTAGTGGTAGCACAGACGTGGTCTGGAGTGTACTACACAGGCGCAGTAGTGCTGCGTCTGCACAGAGTTTTTTTGATAACCGATAGGACGTCTTTAGTTGTAATAGGAGAATTTAAGAGAAGGCTATTGTTGGCAGCAATCTTAGGGATAGGGATGTCATTTAGATATTCTTGTATCTTTGCTATTGGAGTGAGGAGTTTGTCCGTAGTGGAACCATCGTACAAGCTGGCATAATATTGCTGGTATTCCTAAACTATGGAGGACGGGTCATGGGTCAGAGTGCCCAGGCAATTTCTAATAGGGTGAAGTCTGTTTAGGGTGAGACGATTACTCAGCTTCCTAGCTAACATTGGCGTCAATTCACCAGAGGTTACCAACCTATTTATCTCTTGGGAGGTAATTTACCTCCTGTGATATCTCCAAATAGCAATTCTCCAGAAGTATAGGGGAAAATATTGACAGAGAGAAATGCAAGAGATAAATGTGAGATAAGTATGAGATAAATGAGTGATAGTTAGTAGTTAGTTTTTCTCCAAATCACAATTCACCAGGGAAGAAAGGGGGTGTGGCCATTCGTTATATTTTCATCTCTTTATCCCCTGAATGAACCTGGAGATATCGTAGTTTTCACACAGCAGCTGCTGCTGTGGAAGATGGAGCCTTTTGAGCTTACTCTGTTAGGCCTGGTGCACACCAAAAACCGCTAGCAGGTCCGCAAAATGCTAGCAGATTTTGAAACGCTTTTTCTTATTTTTCTGTAGCGTTTTAGCTAGCATTTTGCGGTTTTGTGAAGCGTTTTTGGTGTAGTAGATTTCATGTATTGTTACAGTAAAGCTGTTACTGAACAGCTACTGTAACAAAAACCGCCTGGCAAACCGCTCTGAAGAGCGGTTTGCGTTTTTCCTATACTTAACATTGAGGCAGAAACGCCTCCGCAATCCAAAATCTGCAGCAGCCCGGGAGTATGCGTTTCTGCAAAACGCCTCCCGCTCTGGTGTGCACCAGCCCATTGAAATACATTACCCAAGTGTATCAGCAGCTGCAAGCGGATCGCAAAACGCAGCCAAACCGCTCTGGTGTGCACTAGGCCTTAGAGCTTGCTTCTATTATGAGGAGACGAAGGCGCAGGAGGAAGGTCTGTTTAATCGCCCCTCGTATTTTTCGTGAGAGAACACTGTTGATAATTTTACTGAGACAGAGGTGGTGAAGAAGTTCAGACTCACTCGTGATATGATTTATGATATGATCCGGCAGTAAAAGGCGGGAATACTCTGGTCAGGTAGTGGTAAAACTCCGCCTCCTACCCACAATGCTTCACTTTCAAGCTTACAGAGAGGAAAAGTATCCCATGTAAATCATTAATACTGATTACCTAACTCTCTGCTTTCTCACACTTTCCTCATGCATATCTCTCCATTATCCCCTGCTATCGAACACTTTTCTCTCTGTCCTCTCACACTGGTGAATTTACTCCAGAGTGTTAAAATACCTCATGAGATAAACTACCTACCTTTTTTCTCTTAGTAAATCCTCTCTGGTGAATTGAGGCCATTGTGTCTGGTTTATTATCTTTTTTGTAAAATTTTTGAGAGGTCAGGCACATGGCTCTCAGCCTTCTGGAATAAGAGCTCAGTCCTTAGTGAGAAATCACTAGCGTTTTTAATTAGCGTTTTGTAAGCGATTTTAAAAAGTGTAAGCTTTTTGCCAGCGATTGTGATTTTTTTTATTCTGAGTGGTTGTTTCAAACAATTTTTTTTTTTACAGTGTGCAGTAATTTAAAATCACGCACAAATCGCTATGTGTAGCGATTCATGAGCGATTTGCCAGGGCTTCAATACTTGGAAGCGCAAACGCTCCCAAAGTGCATTTCCTGCAATTGCGATTTTGCTATTCGCAATCTCTACTGTGGAATTTGTTACATTAATTTACGTTGGCAGAGCGTTTAGGGAAACGCTAGCTATTTAAAGAGGTCCCTAAGGCTGGTTTCACAGTGGGACGTTAAAATCCCACGTTACAGCAGCCAGTAACGCAGCCCAACTCACAGCACTGTAAACTCAATGTGCTGGTTCACAGTGCGCACGTTGCGTTACATAGTAATGCAGCACGTTTAAACAAAGTGATGCATGCTGTACGTTATACTGGGCTAAGCCATGTTAGATTGTTTGCACATGCTCAGTAATGTTGGAGGAGGAAGGTCTTCCCTCCTCCTCCTCCGCTGGCCAGCCACATGGCTAATATTCACTGCACTGTGGAGACTGGTGGTGGGACTGTAGTGTTGTCCGGATCATGAAGGAATCGTTCCTTTGATCCGGATCTTTTTTGTGAGTCGAATCATCCGGATCATCACCATGAAAGATTCGGTTCACAGTGGATGCCTGTCTGGAAGAAACAGGAACATACAGAATGTACAGTGCAGGGAAAGTCCTGTCCTGCTAGTCATTTCACCCAGTCTGCTTCCCTAGTAAAATGATAAAAAGGTCCGTCTTGTTGAACAGAAAAGGTTGTCTAGCTGGACAAAGTTGTTGGTTTCCCCCTCCCAGGGCTTACTTACCCATTGTGCCCCATACAGGTGGTCCTTCAGAGCCATACCCAGCCCACATGGTTCTTAATGCTGTACCTTGCACTAGGACGGGCAGAAAAGCCTCCCCTTTCCTTTTTGTAAATAGCCCTTGTCCAATGTTAAATAGAACCTGAGGTGTAAGACCTATGGAAGCTGCCATATTTATTTCCTTTTAAACAATACTAGTTGCCTGGCAGTCTTGCTAATCTTTCTGGTCAGTTGTGTTTGGATCAGACCTCTCAAAAAAGCATGCAGCTGATCTTGTCTGATCTGCTGCATTCTTGTTCAGGGTCTATGTCTATAAGTATTAAGGGGCCCATACATTTGCCGACCAACCAACCAATCGACCATCCAATTCGATTATTATAATCGAATTGGATGAAAATTGGTGCTGCCAAGTGCATACCCGACTGACAAAGCGACCAATTTCAGGGCAGAAATTGGCTGCACGGTTGATCGCGCATGCTGGAAAATTTTGGGCTGAAGTTTGTTGGTCGGGTGCGCGGCGGTACGGTGGCGGAATTGCGAACAAGAGACGAGACGACGAAACCCTCGCCGCTGCCGCAATGTATAAATGTATGCAGTGTGTGTGCATTTATACATTCCCTGTCTGGTGTCAGCCTCCACGCGGTCTCCGTCCATCTCACCGGGTTCCGCATACAAGGCGGCGGCGCATAGCGTCTGACATTCAGCCGCTATGCGCTGCTAGCGTGTATGCGGCTTACCCGGTGAGATGGACAGTCACCGCATGGAGGTAATGTATAAATGCGCACACACTGCATACATTTATACATTGCAGCGGCGGGGCAGAGGCGGCGGCTCAGCCAATTCCCTTTTCATGCTGAAATCGGACGGGAATCGGCCTGTAGTATATGGGCAGATTCAATTAGAGATACATTTTTCTCTTGATCGAATCTGCCCATAATCTTCTAATGTATGGGCACCTTTAGAGGCAGGGCATCAAGGAAATAAACAGGTCAGCCTCCTTATCCCTTTTACCTCGGGTTCCCTCACTTCACTATTTGGTGCACAGAAAAAGATGTGGGTAATAGTAAAAGATGGACGTATGGTGAAACCTGAGTACCTTTTTAAAAAAACAGGAGACAAGATAGACGTAAAAGCTTTCATTAAATGACAATTGAAGTGAGAAGAATATAGAGGCTGCCATATTTATTTCCTTTTAAAAAATACCAGTTGCCTGGCAGCCCTGCTGATCTGTTTGGCTGCAGTAGTGTCTGAATAACACCAGAAACAAGCATGCAGTTAATATGGTCAGATCTGCCAAATTCAGAAAAACCTGATCTGCTGCATGCTTGTTCAGGGTCTATGGCTAAAAGTATTATAGAGGCAGAGGATCAGCAGGGCAGCCAGACAACTGGTATTAGTTAAAAGGAAATACATATGGAAGCCTCCATATCTTTCTCGCAACAGGGGTCCTTTAATGCCTCATAAGAATCCCATTAGTATTAATGTCCCACCACAACAATACAATCTTAATGTAAGCCAAGTGGTCTTTACATAAATTGATACTGTAAGTAGAGATGGCCCGAACGGTTCGCCGGCGAACATCTCACCATCTCTGGGCCCTGTACTACTTCCGGGTCGCTATGACCCGGAGTAGTACGCCTGCGCTGGCATCACGCCGCAATAGCAGCATAGGGGGCGATATACAGGCTGGGAACGCGAACAATCACTTGCGTTCCCATGCCTGTCGGCCGGTGACGGCCAAACCGGAAGTGTTCGCCGGCGGGTGCAGAGGCATCGGATCGGCTGCTGGGGGCTGAGGGAAGCCCCAGGTGAGCTCATCTCATTTTTTTTTTTTTTTTTTTTTTTTTGCTTTAGGTTCACTTTAAAGGAAATGAATTTGGCAGCCTCCATATCACTCTCACATCGGGTTCACTTTAAAGGGGAACTGTAGAGAGAGGTATATGGAGGCTGCCATGTTTATTTCCTTTTAAGTAATACCAGTTGCCTGGCAGCCCTGCTGATACTCTGCCTCTAATACTATTAGCCATAGCCCCTGAACAAGCATGCTGCAGATCAGGTGTTTCAGACTTTAAAGTCAGATCTGACAAGACTAGCTGCATGCTTGTTTCTGGTGTTATTTAGATACTACTGCAGAGAAATAGACCAGCAGGGCTGCCAGGTAACTGGTATTGATTAAAAAGGAAATAAATATGGCAGCCTCCGTATACCTCTTACTTCAGTTCCCCTTTAAAGAGAACCCGAGGTGGAATTTAATTATGTTACTGGGGCACTGAGGCTGGTTGTGCACACTAAGACCAGCCTCTGTTGCCCCATGGTGTGCCTCCATGTCCCCCCTGCGCACCGATATACCCCCCGCAGTGCTGGCGACACGCAGCGCGTCGCCAGCACAATGTTTACCCATGCGTTGTCAGTCAGCGCCGCTCCCCCGCATCGGCGCTACCCGCCCGCGTCACTTCCCTCCTATCAGCGGGAGGGAAGGGACACGGCGCGGGGGAGCGGCGCTGACAGACACCGCATAGGTAAACATTGTGCTGGCGAGACGCTGCGTGTCGCCAGCACTGCGGGGGGTATAGCGGCGGCAGGGGGGACATGGAGGCACACCATGGGGCAACGGAGGCTGGTCTTAAGGTGTGTACACACATGCGACTATAGTCGTTTGAAACGATCGTTCCCCGATCATTTCAAACGACGATCGTTTGAAAAAAAGCAGCCAACGACTATTAAGTCTAACGACGGACGAGCTAGATCGTTCAAAACGAACTATCTAGCTTGGCGGATTTTTCCCAACGACGATCGTTTGCAAAAGTAGTACATCGTTGGAAACGGTCGTTCGTACTAGGCTTGACATGCGCATTTCGCTATTTCTCCATGGAACTTCTCATTTTTATGCGCAACCGCAATAGTTGCTTTACGTGATGTAACGTTCGTTCTAACGATCAGATCGTTACACACATTTAAAAACTAACTTTACTTAGATCGTTCTTTCTTCAATTAAAAGTTCGTTCGTCGTTCATAACGAACGATCGTTGTTGCATGTGTGTACGTAGCATTAGTGTGCACAACCAGCCTCTGTACCCCAGTAACATATTTAAATCCCACCTCGGGTTCTCTTTAAGCCCTCTAGCTTTAGACTTTCTTCAGTGAATGCTGGAAACTGTCAGTTTCTGCTGATCTTGTCCCAGTGATGCCTTCCCTTATGGCCATTATAGACACAGGTCATCTATGTATATTACTAGAGTGCCATCTAGGGGCCATGGTGCATATTGAAACCTTTTATCACTACTTTTCACAACGAAATGATCTATATTGTCCCGATTATTGCAACATGTAAATTATATCCCTAGTACAATGTATAGTGCCAATATTTTATTTGGAAATAAAGGTGCATTTTTTTCAGTTTTACATCCTTCACTAATCACAAGCCCATCATTTATAATAATGTACCTCTTGATATACGTATTAAAAAAATGTTATTCCCTAATGTATGTAGGTCTAATTTTACTATTTGGCCACAAGATGTCCTCAAGCAATATTTCCTATTAGTATACAATAAGTACTTAATAGGAAGTAATACGTGGCTGTGTTACTTCGGAAGTGACGCAGGCATCTCATTGATGTCGGTGATCATAGGGCCTAGAGGGGAGATTAATGAGTGGGAACTTTTTTCCCATTCATTAAACTAATGATCGGTAACAGGAGCAGTGGAAACGAGCAAGAGGGAGGCAGCGCGGGCAGCACGATCTAAGAATGATTACTGATTTTGAAAAAAACAGTGATCATTCTTGGCGGCCATGCACGGATTGGCTCAGGGGAACTCTCTCCCCTGCCACCAATTCCCGCTGCCTTCGTGACTATCGAGATCACAGGCTTATGCCCACATAATCGAGTGCGCAGCACAGATAAGAGTCTCTCGTTCCTGCAGCTAAAGTGGTTAAAGGACACTTCTGGGATTAAAAAAAAAAAAAGAAAAAAAAAGAAAAAGCAGATCTACTTACCTGGGGCTTCCTCTAGACCCTGGCAGCTTATGTGTCCATCACCGCAGCTCCGCTCCCAGCTGGTGGCCTGGGGTCTCCTCCGACACAGCAGCCGACCTGGTGAGTGCGTGGCTGTGCCGGTCACGGTCCCACAGACTATAGTACTGGTTCTGCACCTGCGCAGAACACTCCCGGCTATGTGAGCGCAAGCTGCACTGCTGTGGGCTCGCGCAGGCACAGAGGCTACTAACCTCGCCAGGTCAGCTGCTGCAAGGGAGGGGACCCCTGGCCACCGGCTGGGAGCGTAACTGCAGCAAGCAAAACGTAAGCTGCTGGGAGCTGGAGGAAGCCCCAAGTAAGTAGATCTGCTTTTTTTTTTAAAACAACCCCGGATGTTTCCTTTAAAGGACCACTGTAACGAGAGGGACATGGAGGCTGCCATAAGCATTTCCTTTTAAGCAATACCAGTTGCTTGGCAGCCCTGCTAATCCTTTGCCTCCAATACTTTAAGCCATAGACCCTGAACAAGCATGCATCAGATGGGATGTTTCTGACATTATTGTCAGATCTTACCAGATTAGCTGCATGCTGGTTTCTGGTGTTATTCAGACACTACTGCAGCCAAATAGATCAGCAGGGCTGCCAAGCAACTTGTATTGTTTAAAAGGAAATACATATGGCAGCATCTCTATTCTTCTCACTTTAGTTGTCCTTTAACCACTTGCCGACCGCACACTCATACCGTGCGGCGGCAAAGTGGTAGCTGGAGGACCAGCGACGCAACTGTGCGTCGCCAGATGCCTCCCTAATTAATCAGGAAAGGCCGCTTCCTGTTAGATCACGGAGCGGGGCTCCGTGAATAGCCTGCGAGCCGCTGATTGCGGCTCGCAGACTAAATGTAAACGTAGGAGACATTTGTCTCCTTTGTTTACATTGTACGGCGCTGCTGCGCAGCAGCGCCGTAAGGCAGATCGCCGATCCCCGGCCAATCAGCGGCCGGGGTTCGCCGCCATGTGACAGGGGACAGCCTGTCACTGGCTGCACAGGACGGATAGCGTCCTGTGCAGCCCCGATCACCGGAGATGAGCAGGTAGGAGAGGGAGGGGGGAATTTCGCCGCGGAGGGGGGCTTTGAGGTGCCCCCCCCCCCCTGCAACATGCCTGCCCACCGGAGCGATCAGACCCCCCCCCCTGCACATCATCCCCATAGGGGGAAAAAAAAGGGGGCGATCTGATCGCTCTGCATGAAACATGATCTGTGCTGGGGGCTGCAGAGCCCACCCAGCACAGATCACAAAAAATAACGCTGGTCCTTAAGGGGGGGGAGGGGGTAAAGGGTGGGTCCTCAAGTGGTTAAAGCAAACCTGTGACAAGAAATATCTACCTCCAATAGTGGGAAGCCTCGGATAGTGCAGCGGCTTCCCAGATCCTCCTTGAGCCCACAGCTGCTGCCTTGAACCCTTTCCATGGCCTTTCTCCCGTCCACTTACTACTGAATGGGCAAACAAGTGCACATGAGCACAGGATGCACATGAGTGCAGCGGTGGCTTTTAGTGCTGGACATGAGTCCAATGTCCAGGATGAGTGTAGGCAATTGTGATGTGAGACTCAAGTCAGTAACTCTTAAAGGAGAACAAGATTAGGTGCATGCTTGTTTCTGGACACTAATGCAGCCAAATAGATCAGCAGGACTGCCCGGAAACTGGTATTGTTTAAAAGGAAATAAGTATCGCAGTCTCCGTATTCAGCTCACTACAGTTTTTCCTTTAAAGAGGAACTGTCGCAAAAATCTTAAAATATAAAACACATACAATTAAGAAATACACTTCTTCCAGAGTAAAATGAGCCATAAATTACTTTTCTCCTATGTTGCTGGCATTTACAGTAGGTTGTAGAAATCTGGCATTACCGACAGGTTTTGGGTTAGTCTATCTCTTCACGGGGGATTCTCAGCATGGCCTTTATTATTATTTAGTATATATATATATAGCGCTGACCTCTTCCGCAGCGCTGTACAGAGAATATAGTCTTGTCACTAACTGTCCCTCAGAGGGGCTCACAATCTAATCCCTACCATAGTCATATGTCTATGTATGTATCGTGTAGTGTTGTGCATGTATCATAGTCTAGGGCCAATTTAGGGGGAAGCCAATTAACTTATCTGTATGTTTTTGGGATGTAGGAGGAAACCGGAGTACCCGGAGGAAACCCACACATACACGGGGAGAACATACAAACTCTTTGCAGATGCTGACCTGGCTCGGATTCGAACCGGGGACCAAGCGCTGCAAGGCGAGAGCACTAACCACTTTGCCACCAAGCTGCCCTAATGTCTTTTATAAAGACATTCTCTGGAAAAGATTTATACAAAGATGCTGGCCAGCCTCCCTGCTCGCTGCACACTTTTCTGGCAGTTGGACGGAGCAACTGCCATTCACTAAGTGCTTTTAAAAATAAAGAAAACCCTGAGAACCCTGCATGAAAAGATGGGCTTCTCCAAGATCTGTTTAAAAAAATGTTTGCCAATAAAGAAAATTTGTCCTCTCGGCCTGAAGAGACCCCAGAATTTGAACCTATAGGTAGGTCCGTAGAGGAGAGGTCACTTTTGAGAGATTTAGAGGGTTTGATAGATGAAGGGAGTCCCCTCCCCATTATGTCGCAGGAGAGTATGGGTAATGGTGTTGTCTATTCAGACCTCAAAAAACGGTCAAGATACATGCCTCCACTCTCCATGGATAAGAACATTAAAGTGTTCTCAGAATTGGTCAGTAGGGACCTTGAATCTATTCATTGGGGACCCAGGTTTGATAACCTATCCCCCTTGGAGAGACAGGCAGTTCTTGAATTAAAAGAAGCAGATGACATCATTATCAGAGGGAGTGATAAGGGGGGCAACATCGTATTGTGGAGTAAGGAGGCATATTTTGAAGAAATGAATAGACAGTTAAACTGCAAGGACACTTATACGAAGCTACGTGACAACCCATTCCCGGGGATAATCAAGAAAAGAGATGAGATTTTAGGAACAGGCCTTAGGGGAGGGATCAATATCTGCAGCTGAATATAATTATATGAAGTTACAACATTACAAAATCCCGGTACTATATTTAATACCAAAAGTTCACAAAAATAGGGATAATCCCCCGGGGAGGCCCATAGTAGCTGCAATAGATGGACCATTAGAAAAGTTTGGGGTCTTTATAGACGAGAACCTAAAGACCCTAGTGGAAGAACTACCATCCTTCATTAAAGACACTACTGAACTGCTGAACCTGATAAGAGATTTTCAAATTGAAGATGATGACTTGCTAGTAAGTGTAGAGTAGAATCCCTATATACTTCAGTCCCCCATGAGGTAGGAATTGAAGCAGTGAGGTACTTCTTAGCACAATATAGAGGATGGATGTCCAATAGAAATTGTACAGTGATTGAACTACTGAGGCTGGTTTTGCAGGAGAATTGCTTTATGGCAGTCAGATCGGTGTACCGACAGACGAGGGGGACGTCGATGAAGGCAGCGTGTGCGCCAGCATATGCATGTTTGCATTTAGGAGCATGGGAAAGAGGTGATGTATACACCCATCCCATGTTTGGCGCACACGCTGCCCTTTGGCTTCGTTACATAGACGACGTCTTCCTCGTCTAGAGGGGACCAAGGAAAAATCTGGAGACATTGCTGGAGGATTTAAATGTAAACTCCAGAAATCTAAGAGTAACATACAGTATAGAAAGTGAGAAGCTGTCCTTTTTAGATGTGATGATAAAGAAGAAAGATGGGAGATTACAGACAACCGTATTTAGAAAAGACACTGCAGGAAACACATATCTCCATGCCTCAAGCTTTCACCCAAGGAGTCAAAAGTGGGGATATTCCCTATGGACAGCTTGTAAGGGTACGTCGAAATTGCTCAGAAGAGGAATTTGGGCTTGAAGTAAACAAAATGTGTGAACGGTTCAGGAGACGTGGATATCCTGAGCAGGTTCTAGACAATGCCAAAGAGCGAGTCGGTGCAATCGATCGCGATGATGTTCTGAAAAAGAAACAAAAAGGAAAAAATGATGGGCAGAGAAAAGTGAGATTCATAACCACATATGGGTCTCACTGGCCCCAACTCAGGAGGGTGCTTGAAAAGCACTGGCATGTCCTGAGCTTGGACCCTGATCTATTAAAGATTGTGGGTCCATACCCGTTGCTGACTCCACGAAGGGCCCCAAATTTGAAGGACACTTGGTGAGGGCTGAGGTCCATTCAAAAAGTAGTGACCCTAATTGGGGAAGAGGATTTCTAGGCCCCATCCCAAAGGGGATGTTCCCGTGTGGATCTTGCAGGTATTGCAAATTAGTAGAATAAACAAATGAATTTGAGAATGCAAAGGGGAACAAAAACTATGACATCAGAAGTTTTGTGAATTGTAACTCGGAGGGTGTGATTTATATGATTACCTGCCCATGTGGACTGAAGTATATAGGGAAAACAAAAAGGAAGATAAAAGAAAGAATTGGGGAACATGTAGGGAATATTGTTGCCGCTGATGAAAAAAGCCCTTTGGGCACACATTTCGCAGTATTCCTTGATAGCAATCCAAACTGTCTGAAGTACAAATGTATAATTAAACCAAAAAGGAGTCCAGGGGGGGGGGGGGGGGGGGGGACTTTGAAAAATTACTATACCAGATAGAGAATAGGTGGATATACACTTTAGGAACACTGATCCCACGAGGACTGAATTCAGATTTAAATCTGGTTCATTTCTTGAAGGAATATGGGTAGAGGTGTTCCTTAATTTTGATGAGACCACTTAACGGTCTTTCTCCCATATAAGTAACTGGGTAAGTACAGGTTGATCAGCAGACAAAGATGAGTCTGGATTGCAGGGATGCTGGGAAGTGCAGATATGTGTGACGGCAATGTCTGAGTGAGAAAAGAAAAGAAGTGTAAAGAGGATATAAGAGGGATGTTATATCCTGATATAATGAAAAATTACATTGAAGTATGCAGGGAGGATGTATGATTGAAAAATTGCAGCTTTATGTATGTGGAAAAAATTGATATGTGAAAGGGTGACGATTCTGGTGTATTAACAGAATTATCAAGCATGAGCTATTAAAATAACCACACCATGGACAGCAAGAAATCCTGTGCATGCAGTTGAGGCATGAATATGAGGCATTGAACAATAAAAAAATTAAAAATGTATGCGGTCGTGTCTGAACAAGTATGGACTCCATCTTCTTTAATCTATAGTCTGGGAATCGGTCATGCAAGTTGGAAAAAACATCTAGAGCGCAGAATCAAAGAGAACCCAGAGAGAGGCGTGGATATAGGACATTTGTGTCTTTTAAAAGGAAGAGGGTGTTCCCACTACCACCTAGCCACAGCGTCATCACACTGACGAAGCTCACATTGGTGGGCGTAACGCGTATGTGGGCGTGGCCTACACGCTGGACACAAGGAGCAGCTCTGGGTCCATACTGAGGGATGTGTGATATGCGGTCAGCCGGCAAACAGTCACGAGTACAGGTACCTGTATACTGCGGGACGCCGCAGAAGGAAGCCCCTGCCATTAGAATCGGCGGCGAGAAGGTAATACCTTTATGCTGAAGGAAAATTGTTGGAAACCACCTAGCTGAGCAGAAGCCAGTATGTAATATGATGGCACGGTGTTCAGAAGATGAACTGTATACAGATATTCACATAAGGAAGTGTTGAAAGACATAGCTATGCAGGAATATGTCGCAGTCACTGAAGATTAAAACTCTGGACTGTGCACTTGTGTTGCAGGATTAGTTGTCTAGAAGCTATAATCCGGAGTGAATTATTAAAGTGGACTTTTGCAAATTGCAGACCGCGGATCGGCAGCATAGCCTCATTTCATCTAGGTCATGGATTGATCAATCCTTGGTGGATGAATGTGGGTGTATGAGTATGGTTGTGACCAGGAGCGCTCCTTGTTCATCTACTGTGTTTTTTGGAGGGTTTTAATAGGTGGGGGGTTATTGGAGGGTTAATGTTGTTAATTTAACTTCTGCTAAATAAAGTAAGCATTGGTAGATGAGTGGCGATCCTCAAGTGTTTTCTTGTCCAAGATCTGTCGGTAATGTCAGAATTCTACTACTTACTGTAAGTGACAGCAGCATAGGAGAAAAGTAATTTATGGCTCATTTTACTCTGGAAGAAACATACTTCTTATTTGTGTATGTTTACATGTAGTTTAAATTTTACAATTTCTGCGACAGAGGACTTTTAAGTGGTTAAAGGGAACCAGAGACGAAGCACCCTTGTGTATTTTACCATATATATCAGTAAGAACATTAGAGAAAACACTTACCATGCTCTCTGTTTCATCCTCACTGCTAAAAGTGTCTGTTATCAGCTGTTATAAGAATCCCGGACTGAGCATTCAGTCTGGCTTTGCAGGGAATAATTATAGTGGAGTCATTATAACAGAGCCATAAGGGGGCAGGCTTGGGCATGAAAATACACCAGAGAAGACAGACTCAGCTATAATCTTTCCGTAGCAAAGCTAGACTGAGTGCTCGGTCAGGGATTCTTATCAGAGGTGATAACAGTCAGATTAAACAGAGCACAATGAAACAAAGAGCAGATTAGGTGTTTACTGTCATGTTCCCACTGATTTATAAGGTAAAATACAAGAGGGTGCTTCATCTCTGGTTCTCTTTAAACACTGTCCCAGCATTTATCTGTAGTAGGGTGTAATTTGGTACTGGAATTCCACTATCCAAAATGCTGATGCCAAAACTTATATATCTAAGCCAAACACCGAATATGGGTTCTGGTGCTTCATTTTAGCTTTAAAGGCAGAAGATGGTGAGTATAAGGTGGGGTTAGTCCTAGATCATGAAGATTAAAGGTGAGGGGTTGTTAGATTTAAGCCTGGTACACATCTTCAATTTTGATAGGCCAATGAATGTCCAATTTTACAACCTCCATGTGGTATGGGGTGAACAAAGTTTGAATACTATGAGTAGATTGTGTAGGTAAGCTCTCATACTGCATGGAGGTGGTCAAATTAGTCAGTGATTGGCCTAATTGAAGGCGTGTCCCAGGCTTCAGGGCCCACACACACATTCAGCTTTGATTTGCCAAAACTTCCATGTAGTATGAGATCTTGCCTACACTATCTGTTCATAGCATTCAAAATCTGTTGGCACTCATTCTACATTGAGGTGTCAAAATTGGTCAGTGATTGGCAATTGAAATTGTATGCATTTACGCTACCTAAGGCCCCGTTTACACTTAATCAGTTGCTCTCAGTTAGAACTGAAAGAGAACTGATTTTCAAAGTAACCCCCAGGTTTTCCTATGGCACCTTTCACACTTAAAGCGTTTTAACTGAAATCTTTTTCACAATGCACTGCTATGGAAAAAACGCGTACTAACGCACACCAACTGATTAAGTGTAAATGGGCCCTTAGTCATTAGAAAGCATTGCCATCAGGGTCAGCTTAGCACGGGGAAGATGTTAACAGCGGGGGGAAGGTTTTGTACTGGTGTAGCAAAGGGGTTAAAGGGAGTCCTAAGTAAAAATGAAAAACAGATACTCATCTAAGTAGAGGGAAGGCTCTGGGTCCTCAGGTAACCTTCCCGGTCTCCTCACGGTTCCCGCAGGCTCCCCCGATCGGTCATAGACTGCTCTCTTCCGCTTCTGGTGGGCTTCGGGAGTCTTTGGAAGCACTTGTGCTCCCGAAGACGGACCGCTCCATACTGCGCCCCTGCGAAAGCTCTTTCTAGTGAACTCGCATGTGCACAGTACAGAGACGCCCGTGTTAGGGAGCCCCAGTGCTCCCCAAGCCTCCTGTGGCGGGAAATTTGAAACCGGGGATCCAGTGCTGGAACGTGGGGACCATGAGGAGAACAAGAAGGCTCTACAGGACCCACAGCCTTCCCTCTCCTTAGCTGAGTATCTGTTTCTTATTTTTATTTTTACTTCAGATTCTCTTTAACATTGGGGGAAGTTAGGATTTGGTATCAGTAAGGCATTCATGTTGGGTAAAGATTAAACTTAGGTGTTTGAAATGGGGCTATTGCGAGGAGGTTAGTGTTGGGATGTTGTACAAATTCAGTTTGATAAACCACTTTTCCTTATGCTTTCATGGCAGCACATTGGGTAGCGGCCCCAATGAGTATATTGTGTAACAAAAAAAAAGTGCGGAATTAGCCAGAAAAAAAGTAAAAAAATAAAATAAAATGTTTTACAGTCCTGCAAATACAGCGCTTATGGCTCTAGAATCCATTTAACTAAATGGGAAGCGAAATACAGTAGATGACCAGGTACTTGTAGGCGATATAAAATCGGTAGTTAAGGCAGAAATAATGCACCCCTTTTTCATTGTGAATTTCGTTTTTTTACGGAAAATCTTATTTACCGACTATTGAGGACAATTTTTCGCATTGCATGCAAACTTTTCTCACACTTTATTCACATTCAGAAAAAACATGCAGAGAACTTTGTGAGGGCTTGTTTCCACTATTGCGGTGCGGAATCGCCTGGATTCCACCGCTGATGAAATCGCATGCGGATGCGATTTCCCATGCGTTTTTTGGCGCGAATTCGCATAGGTGAAGGTATATGCGATTTTTTTTTTTACCATGTCACTGCCTGTGTGAATTTACATTGGTACCTATGCGAATTCGCATACCATAGCCGCATGCGAATTTCCTATTAAATACATTAGCGGCGATTCGCATGCATTCCACTCGCAGGCGAATTCGTTGGCTCTTTTGTGCGTTTTTTTACCGCTAAAAAAACGCACCTCAACAACGCTACAGTGGAAACAGGCCCATCCACTTGCATTACATGTGCAAATCCACATGCATTGGACGCATGCGGATTCGCGATAGTGGGAACGAGCCCTCAGTGTCAAAATGTTCTTATTTCAGCCGGGAATTTACCGCAATTGGATTAACGCATGGCGGAAAATCATTGTGAATAGAGCCCAATGTGCTGCTGCTTTTGAAGAAAACAGATGGAATGTTGTTTAAACCTCCTCCTGAGATTCTCAGACATTTTAGCTACATACATGCTGACTCCTGAGTGTCAGTTTGGCAAGGCTCTTTGTTGGCTGGAGTAAATTAATTACCTGTACTTATAATTTTATCAGCGTTTCCTCATTTCATTTGACCTAAAGAAGCTGCTCGGCAGTAGTGATGAAAAATCTTCCAACACACGAAAATTCTGTCCAAATGAATTGACCTTGTTTTCCTTCGGATAAACTTCTGACATAATAATCTCATCAGAGTGGTTGTAGTTCACCCTGACAGCAGCAGGGGGTGCTGTCCTACAGCATCGCATGAAGTTATGTCTCTGACACAAGGTTACAGAGTCCATTTGGCAATGAAGTCAATCAGATTGACATCTGTAGTGTAGACAAACATTCGTACAAATGTTGATGCTCACGGGGTATGGCCTCGGGTAACAGGAACAGATTGTCATAGAGATGCATTGGGATGCTAAAAGTTGCCACACACCATACAATTTGTAAGTTTCTTTTCAATTCGTTTTTTTTGATTGATTTAAAATATTTTAGAAATCTGACCAATGTATCACACACAGGTTTGTTTCCTCAATTATGAAAAAATGATAGAAAACTCAAATATCTCGAACAAATAATAAAAATTCTATACAACCGATCATTTTCATTGAATCGCTGTAAAATTGGATCATCTTATTGTATTGTGTGTGTCCACCTTAAGGCCCCATACACACATCAGACCATAGTCTTTTGAAAATGAAAGATCACAGACCAATCTTACCACCCTTCATGTAGTATGAGAGCCATACTCTACACAGTCTTTTCTATGGAGCTGAACTCCACATCAGAAAAAAATCTTTGCAAGATGCTGCACACACAGATGCTGTACAGACACAAAAGATCAGTATCTGCAAAAGATCTGTTCCTGTCAAAAACCCATTCCTGCAAATTGCAATGATAGTCTATGAGATCTGCAGATCATCATACACACATGATTTAACTGACATTTATCTGCAGATCAGATCCACCAGGATGGATTTTCAGATCTGCAGATGATTGCTTGAGCTGCAGATGAATGTCAGTTAAATCATGTGTGTATGATGATCTGCAGATCTCATAGACTATCATTGCAATTTGCAGGAATGGATTTTTGGCAGGAACAGATCTTTTGCAGATACTGATCTTTTGTGTCTGTACAGCATCGGTGTGTGCAGCATCTTGCCAAGATTTCTGTCTGATGAGGAGTTCAGCTCCATAGAACAGACTGTGTAGAGTATGGCTCTCATACTACATGAAGGATGGTAAGATTGGTCTGTGATCTTTCATTTTCCAAAGACTATAGTCTGATGTGTGTATGAGCCTTAATGCTGGGCATACATGGTAAGTTTTTGCGCCGGTACCGAGCCAGCGGCTCACCGCGCGGATCGATTCCCGCTCGTCCCCGCGAGCGCTGTTAAAGGGAACCAGAGACGAAGCACCCTTGTGTATTTTACCATATATATCGGTAAGAACATTAAAGAAAACACTGAGGGCTCGTTTCCACTGTAGCGGTGCGGAATCGCCTGGATTCCACCGCAGAAGAAATCGCATGCAGGTGCGGTTTTTTATGCGTTATTTTACGCGATTACGCATGCGATTTCGCATAGGTTAGGCTATGTGCGTTTTTAACCATGTCACTGCCTGTGTTAATTTACATTGGTTCCTATGCGGAATCGCATGCGTAATCGCGTAAAATAACGCATAAAAAACCGCATGCGATTTCCCTATTAAATACATTAGCGGCGATTCGCATGCATTCCACTAGCAGGCGAATTCGTTGGCTCTTTTGTGCGTTTTTTCACCGCTCATAAAAATGCACCACGCAAACGCTACAGTGGAAACAGGTCCATTCACTTGCATTACATGTGCGAATCTGCATGCATTGGACGCATGCAGATTCGCGATAGTGGAAACGAGCCCTTACCATACTCTCTGTATCATCCTCACTGCTAAAAGTGTCTGTTATCAGCTGTGATAAGAATCCCGGACTGAGCATTAAGCACTAAGCATTTCCGCGCGCACTTTCCTGCATACTTTTTCTGCACGCCAAGTGTGTCTCTATGCATGAAACCGCGCACGTTTTTTCATAGCAGCTGATGTAACTGATACAAAAAACTGACAAAATGTGCAGAGTCATGATGCAGAATGTCAGTTTTTTTTCTGCGCATGAACAAAATATTAAGTGTGTACTAGCCCATTGAGTAACATGAGTTCTCAGTTTTTCTGTGCAGAAAAGGCGTGCGAAAACAGTCAAGTGTGTTCCCTGCCTCAGTCTGACTTTGCAGGGAATAAATATAGCTGAGTCATTATAGCAGAGTCACAAGGGGGCAGGCTTGGGCTTGAAAAGACACCAAAGAAGACAGACTCAGCTATAATCTTTCTGTAGCAAAGCTAGACTGAGTGCTCAGTCGGGGATTCTTATCAGAGGCGATAACAGTCAGATTAAACCGAGAACAATGAAACAAAGAGCAGATTAGGTGTTTACTGTCATGTTCCCACTGATTTATAAGGTAAAATGCAAGAGGGTGCTTCATCTCTGGTTCTCTTTAAGGTGGCCACTAATGATCCAATCTGTTTCATCCAATTTTAGAAAATCTATGTAGTATAAGGGTAAATTGAGTGAATATATTGAAGGCAGTTACCTTATATTACATAGAAATGGTAAGATTGGATGAAAAAGATTGGATCATTAGTGGCCACCATAAGATTCTCAGCGAACAATCTAGCGAGTCAGGCAAAAATGGCCAAGGAAATTTGGGCACGCCAGTTGCCGCCATAGGCTGTAATGTGAATTACGGTTATGGCTGCATTCAGTAATTTGGGCGCCGGCAAAAGATGGAACCCAAATTACAAAAAACAGCGTGATTTGGCCACCAGCAATAGATGACAGCCGAATTACAGTTTACCCCCGAGTCCATGGAGGCCTGGAGGGGGAATAGTAATTAATGCCGCCGGGACTTTTGTAGGAGCAGGGTGAGCAAGTTCACTCTGCGCCCAAATCTCCCCGCGCCTTATGGCCCATACTCGCGAGCTACAACTGTCGCAGCAACACGCGGCGCGCGCCCCGAACCGTTGCTCGTCGCTGCTGTCGCCAGGCGATTGGCGTGGTCAATCGCCCGGCGACAGTTGCCACCGCAACTCCGCCGCAACTGTCGCTAGTCCGCGTGAGTATGCGGACTAGTGACAGCAACCAGCAGGGAATACCCGGAGCTTCCGGCGGGGGGAGGAACATCAGCGACAGCTTCCTTCGCGTCAGTTGCCAGGTCCCTCCGCCGTGTGTATGCGGAGGGACCTGGCGACAAGCTGTCGCCGGCCTGTCGCGCACACGCTCCCGTGTGCTAGCGACAGGCCAGAAATGTTGCCCGTGAGTATGGGCCATTAAAGGAATACTGTAGGGGGGTGGGGGGAAAATGAGTTGAACTTACCCGGGGCTTCTAATGGTCCCCCGCAGACATCCTGTGCCCGCGCAGCCACTCACCGATGCTCCGACCACGCCTTCGGTGCAATTCTGGAATTTCAGACTTCAAAGTCTGAAAACCACTGCGCCTGCGTTGCCGTGTCCTCACTCCTGCTAATGTCACCAGGAGCGTACTGCGCAGGCCCAGTATTGTCTGTGCCTGCACAGTATGCTCCTGGTGACATCAGCGGGAGCGAGGACACGGCAACGCAGGTAATTCTGGCAATAACGGCAAGGTACATACAGGCCCGGATTTCTGCAAAGGCCACAGAGGCCACGGCCTAGGGCGATAAAATCAGATAAGATCAGAAGGGCGGCATGACTTGGAGAGAGAAGAAGTCATATGTCAAAGTAAATCATCTCCTCTGTTCCCGCAGCGCAGCCAGCCAGCGCCCTGCTCTGCACTAATAGAGGAATTCCAGAGTTCCCCAATCCCTGCACCTCTCACTTCCTGATGTGTTATAACAATCAGGATCAATCATAACTGTCACCTGATGATCCAATTATTTATATGGATCGACATACAGTACAAGTGGATGTGAGAAATACCAGGGATTTACATTACAAAGAAGATAAAACTAAGTTCCGCTGAGTTCTAATGCAGGCATTCACAAACATTTCTGATAGTTTCTTCGCCTTCTCTTTTAGAGCTGTGACACTGTCTGACCCCAGCAGTTGTAAATTACACTTTCTTATCTAGCCGTAATTTATTGCTTTTTTTTCCTTCTAGCTAGTGATCTCCTCTCTGCTTAAGTTAACTCTTTCCTGACTCATTTTCTGTCCTTCATCTCCGACCATCTATGATAACTGCTGCAGCCTGGAATAAAAATGCTGTATGCTTGCCTTTCATTGCTACACTGTCACTGTCGCCTGAGCTGTTACTACCTCTATGCTAGTGTGTATGAATTGGCATCCTTCTGCTTTCCTGTAGCAGTAGAACATTGTACCATCTTAGCCATCAGCAAAAGCAGAGAGTTTTGAATCAGGGTGATACCATTTATTGGCATAAAAGAAAAAGAGTAATCTTTCTGCTAATAAGCCTTCTTCAGACTTTGTTCCTGTATACTGTCTATATGTTAAAGCACACCACCATCTGTACATTCAGCATTCAAAAGAGATACGTAGATTTTTCAGCAAATATAAATAAATGTCATTCAGATGCTTTAAAGTGGAGCTGAACTCTTGCACAGGACAGAAGGAAACCATGCAGAGACATGCACCATGTATGTATTTAGAGAGCCTTTCGAATTCTTCCACATCTGTGTCTAATCACAAATTTGATATCTTCCCTGTGTCACCTGACTGCCACAGCATATAAGCTTATTTTAAAGCACAAGATGTTAATATATTTGCTTCCATGAAAGTAGGAATTAGACACACTGGGCCTGATTCACAAAGCGGTGCTAACAGTTAGCACGCTGGTGAAAAGCCCTTTATCACGCCTAAACTCAGTTTAGGCATGATAAGTTTAGGTGTGATAAGTTTAGGCATGATAAGTTTAGGTGTGATAAGTTTAGGCATGATAAGTTTAAGCACCAACTGCGTTAGCACCTCAGTGCACAGCTGATTAAAAGTTTTGCGCTAGCAAAGTCTGGTGCACTTCGCATAGAGTTTAATGGCGCTGCTTTGCGTGCGGGACTTCACGTGCGATCTGTACTTATCTAAACTTAGCATGCCTAAACTTATCACACCTAAACTTATCACACCTAAACTTATCACGCCTAAACTGGCTTTTCACCAGCGTGGTGCAATGGTTATCACGCCTAAAGTCTCTAACTGGGTTAGCACCACTTTGTGAATCGAGCCCACTGTCTATTTATTGCAGGATTTGTATCAGCTGTAACAAAGAAATGTTTTTTCTTTAAAGGTTATGTTGTTGAGTATCTTTTAGAGCAGAGAGGAAGTTCTGAGTTCAGGTCCACACTAATTACAACCAAACATCCAAAGTGGGTCTTGACAGGATGTTTGCTACTTACCTGTTCTCTGTTTTGTTTGGGCTTTTCTCCATTGCACTGCCCTGCCACCTGTTTGTGGCTCCAACTGCAGTCAGCCGCACAGAGAACAAAGAAGCAGCGCATGCTCTGGCCACTCCCGCTCCCTGTAATTTCTCGCTCCTGCCCAGATGTGCACAGCAACCGAGGCCAGTATAGTGTTATGCATTCTTGACGAGTACCGATCATACATCAGCGTAATTTCTCAAGTATGCATTCCCAGAACACTATCGGCTGCTGTGCACATTCGAGCAGGAGCGCAAATTTCCATCGTGAGAGGAGAGAGCATCCACTGATTCTTTGTTCAATGAGGGGCACAGCAGCACAACTGAAATGAGCCCATTCAAACCAGTGATCGCTAGTCAGATAGTTGGACAGAATGTTTTTTGGTGGTGGTGGTGGCGGGGGGGGGGGGGGGGGGGGTTGGGGGGGCGCTTGGTGACAGCAGGCTTAGGGCACTGGTAAGTACAAATCCGGCCCTGGGTACATATATCCATGCCCTTGGAGCTAAGATGAAGCCTCAAGGGGTGTAGATATACTGTACGTGGCCCGATAAGTGCTTAAGATTGTTATCCTGAATGTGCCCATTACTAAATTTCAGGTCCCCTACATGACCCCCATGCATTTTAGGTGATCCCATTTAGAGTTGCCAACCCCATTTGTCGACTTTTAAAGTAAAAAAACTATATATTATTACATGGCATGGCTACTGGCTTCTAGCATCCAGGCAAGTGCAAGCCCAGTGGTGACCTTGTTCATCGTTCGTGGTTTAGTGAACCAGTTGGACTTATTGCCAAATGACTGGGGGGGAGGATCCGCTGGACACCAGGGATTACTGTATGGGGGTCAAGGGGGCGCCACTAGAATCACTGTATGGGGGAGAGGGGCCACAAGAAACCATGGAACTGTATAGGGAAGGGAGGGAGGCACTAGTCACCAGGGAACTGCATATGGGAGTGAGGGTGGAGCACGATACACCTGGGAACTGTATTGGGGAGTGATGGAACTACTAGACACCAGAGTCCAGAGAATTGTATAGGAGAGGGAGAGGGCACTTGACAACAGGGAACTATAATAGGGTAGGGTTGTAGGAGCACTAGATACCAGGGAACTGTATAGGAGGGGGAGGGAGGAGCACTAGACATCAGGGAACTGTATATGAGAGGGAGGGAGGAGCAATAGACACGAACATCAGGGAACTGTGTAGGGGAGGGGGGGGGGGGCTATTTACCAGGCATTGTGTAGGGGAGGGCGGAGCACTAGATACCAGTAAACTGTGTAGGGGAGGGAGGGTGCCGCACCGCATGTGAAATTGGGACTCGGTTAAAGGTGTGGCATGCGTGCCTAAAGGTGGCCACTAATGAAACCATTTGCTGAATGATCGATTACGAACAATTCTTTGTATGAACGATCGTAAATGATCTTTTGGCCAAAAATCACCTAACCACGACTAATTAGGTTATTGAAATCGATCCGAATTTCAGTTTGATCCCATCGATCTGATCGGATTGGTTAGATTTTTTTGTCCATTAGTGGTCTTAAGTGATTATTTACGATCGTTCATACGAAGAATCGTTCGTAATCAATCGTTCAGCAAATTGTATCCTTAGTGGTCACCTTTAGTCTCCCTTTTTTCTGGCTTCAAATGTTGAGGTATGGCAAACACGGCACCGGCACCGCATGCTACTGCTATGAAGTTTATTAACATATTAATAGTTTATATTACACAAGTTAGGTTCAGGATGGCTTTGAGTCTTGCAAGCGGTAGACCGCAGATCAGCTAAGTGGAGCAGCATGACTGTCTTTATTGCTGTTACAAAGCTCCGTTTATTCTTTAACCGATTTTCCCCTGACGGATATTAATCCACGATAAACGGCTCTTAGAGGAACACAGAGCGTGTCTGAATGGAGCTAATTCCGCTTGCCTGGCTGATGTGGAGGGCCGGAACCTGCTCCTGGCAAGGCTGCTGCGGCAGGCGTGGGGCGAATCTCATACTGCGATAAGGCACATTACTTTAATTAATTACTCTGCCTAGCGCTGATCACAATCTGCACTTGAAATCCCCACTGTGTGTGAACTTGTTCTATTTCAAGGCCGAGTTTCTGTGTATAAAACAATCCTGCACAGTCCTCCACACGCTACAAACACCTGTGAAAACATCTCTGTTTGATGAACTTACAGTGTAGTTCCACCCTGAGCCACCTGGGTGGGCTGCTGTGAGGGAAGGGTTAACAGACTGCCCAAACAACCCTCACCAAGACTCTACTAGTTACATAAGATGTTGGAGCAAATGTTCTTAAAGGGGACTTCCCCAATGTACTTATTTCTGGGTTCTGTCACTTCTGTCATTTTTAAATGTCTCACTCATAAACAGCTTGGCCTGAATTTAGAGCTAAGTTTCAGGAAAAGTTTATCTTTTCTAACATGCATCTAGAAGTTACGTACTCCTATGTAGTTTAACTTCCACAGGAACAGTCCCTGCAACCACTGAGTGGGCCAAGTGATGTGGAAGTGGCCAGACTTCTTTCCTTCCTTCCTGTGATATAGGCTTCCATTCACAAAGAATTACCGCATTCGGTAATGCAAAAAACAGTTGCTTTTACCGAGCACTTAGGAAAATGTCAATTCATCAAGGCTGTTAACCCTCCTGGCGGTTTGTCAAAATCCGCCAGGGGGCAGCAAATACGTGTTTTTTTTTTTTTTCATGTAGCGAGATCCCCCCAGCCCCTCCGATTGCCGTCGGAGATCAGGAGATCCCGTTCAAAGAACGGGATCTCCTGGAGGGCTTCCCCCGTCGCCATGACGTCACCGACGTGAAAGGGGACTCCGATCCACCCCACAGCGCTGCCTAGCACTGATTGGCCAGGCAGCGCACAGGGTCTGGGGGGGGCGGCTGCGGCGAAACGTATAGCGGCGGATCGGCGGGTAGCGGCGGCGATCGAGCACTGCACGCAGCTAGCAAAGTGCTAGCTGCGTGCAGCAAAAAAAAAATTATGCAAATCGGCCCAGCGGGGCCTGAGCGGTGCCTCCCGGCGGCATAGCCCGTGCTCAGCACGGGCTTACCGCCAGGGAGGTTAACGCACGGCAAGCTGAAATTACCGTGCAGTGAGGTAAATTACTGACTTGTGCGGTGAATACCTCAAGACATGTCAGTAAAATGTCAATTCATAAAGATGAAAATGTGCTAAAGTCCAGTAACAAATTCGGTAATTACTGGCAGCTCTTTGATGTTGAAAACCATCTACCGGATGCCTTCAGAGTGCGATATCCCATGATAGCCCATGACTGACAGGAGCAGTCAGCCAATAGGAACAGCCTCTAGCTCCTGCTACACCCTCTGATAGGCTGTGACATGTTTTCGGGAGGGTCAATGGTCTCTAAACCCCAGGCAGTAGAGGAGAGAATGGAAAAAGAGTATTCCCCTGCAGCCCCTCAGACGTTTAACCCTTTAGGTTCCTGTTTGAAGATGCTGAGGAGCAAGTGGGAAAATCACCTAAGCATAGCATGTTAATGTTTCTTGATAGTTAATCTAAACACAGGCTATTAAATAAAATGTTAAAAAAGGCTAATAGACAGATTTAGAGGGAGTAGAACAAATATTGTTATAACATGTACATCTAAAGGGATACCGTGGATGCCTTTTACTATTGAAATGCTGTCAGTGGGAGAACAGCATGTAACTGTTACCCCACAGGTCTTCTACTGCACTTGTGAAAATCTTTATGAATTGCCAAATTTTTTTTCAAAAATACCGACCAGAAGCACCTATGGCTGTGAACAAGCTTATCTGAACTGGGGATGTGCAGTCCGAGAGCTCGCACATGCCCAGATGCCTTCATTCCTCTGCATTGGGCATATGCTGTTGGTGAACATGCCCAATACATGTGCCCTTGTTCACAGCGGCGGAGGCTTCTGAAGATTAAAGGTCACTGGAATGGGGGGAACCTGGAACCCATAGACATCCAAGGGGCAAAGTATTAAGTTATAGAGTAGAAAAAAGATAGCTCCTTAGCTTAGTAGAGGTGAGCCTCTGGCTATTCCGGAGGCTTCCGCCATCCTCCTTCACCTCACCAAATAAGCGCAGGGATCCTCCAAACATTTTCAACATATCTGACAAGGGCTGGACAAGAATGCGGCTGTGAAGTAGAAGAGTGTCCTGGTGAGAAGCAGTGAGGTGCAGGGGGATAGGAGGAGCCCTGGGAGCATCCACAGGCCTTCCTATACTGAGTTAAGTATCTAGCTTTACTTTAGAGCTGGGTAACACTGGCACTTTCTGGGAAACAGATCCGTGAAAACGGATCCGATTTCCGTTCGAATGGATCAGTTTCTGTTCCATTTCCCTTCCGTCGGTTCAGTTCCGTTTCCCCAGATCCCCCCAGATCCCCATCACCAATGTAGATTTTTGCTTGCTGGAATGGTCCGTTTTCTAGCCAGTGTGATTAAAGGATCCATTTTTCATTGCCCCCAATGCAGTGCTTCCACCTCAGTTTCTGTTGCGCTGGGCTCAGTGGTCAGGAAAAATCGCTGCAGCACCAAATTTGCGGTCCGTTCAGCGGATCGTGTTGGAACGGATCCATAGGTTAACATTGGAGCCATTCACATTCCGTTCTATTACGATCCATGAATGGACCATTTTTTACTGCCAATGTGACCAGGCCTAAGGCTTTTTTATATCTCTGTCACATATCACTGTGTGGCGTAAGATTTTTTTCCCCCTGATTCAAGTTTCCTTTAGGGAGCAGACTGAAAGAGAAGTATGTCAATTCAGTCAAAATTCTACATGCAGGAAAAGTTGAAATCTTTGTTCTATTGGTTACTTTTTCTCAATTTTATTTTACAGTCTAATTAAAATGATTGTACAGTGTCCCCTAATGGCTAATGTGAGTTTTTTTTTTTTTTTTTTTTGGTTTTTTTAGTAGGGATGGTTTAATTCTGAGTCGATACAGGATTATGCAAATTCGTGCAGATTGAAAATGGACCGATCAAATTCCACTTCGGCAGGATTTAGTTAATCCATTTGCAGGCAGCATTATCATCACTTTGCATACAGAATTTGCATAATCCTGCATCGACTCAGAATTTTTTTCATCTCATCCTCATTGAGTAGTACTTATTACTGGATATAGAGGGTTCTAGGCTGTTGTGCCCTCCTTTGACCAGAGTTTGTAGGATTGCCCACGTCATTTCCTGCAGCTCGACACATATCGTGGATTTGATCAGTTCCTCTGTTGATCAGCCCTCACCCCTCCTCTCCCCCCCCCCCCCCCCCCCCCCCCACAATAAAACCCCATACAAAAGTACTGGTATGTTGTTTTATGATTCGTTTCAGATAAATTAGTGCAGAAGAAATCTACTTTACCTCTTTTTGTCCTCCTCACCCCCTGTCCTGAATCCTACAGCTACAGTGTACCTGGATGCAGAATATTGGTGGAACTCTTAATCAGTCTGCATGTTAGTGGCAAGGATGGTACACATAAAACCAGTAGGTACCCATTTCTATGATAATTTGGTAACTGCTGAGGCAAACTGTTGGTTGTCCATCGACTGCAAAAAGCACTTACTTGGGAGATGCCCACATTCCTTGAGTCTTTCTGTTTGGTTTTGGCCAAGCATCGTGGTAGCTGTGATGATATATGTGGTGGTGGTGATGATGATATGTACGGTAATATGCACAATATGGGTACCGGTTTTTGATTAGTAGCTAAGGTAGCCTCCATCTTGTTTGCCTACCTCACATGTGTGGGGATATGACATACTGTAGCTGTTGCCTGGAAATAGTACATTTGCATCCAAGGGTGAACTTTGTGAATAGTAGGAGCAGGAACTGCTAAATTGGTTTGCTAGCCCCTGGCAAGGAAATGGCTAATTCGGCCAATAGCCAGCCATGTCCTTACCTTTGGTCTGCTATAAAATACTGTCTCATGTGTATTTTGCTTTTGTCACCTGTAACTTGTAGTAGGGAAGTCTAGAGTGCCTATAACAAGGAAACGGGTAATTAGACTATTAGCCAGCCATTGTCCAGAATTCACACCTGGACTGGCTGCAGTGTGCTTTGATGCAGTTCACACCAGCACAGAAGCCAGGAATTTTCATTTGACAGCCTGCTGAAATGTTAAAGAACTCTAGGCCAGTCAGGCAGCCTCACTCAGGAATCTTTTGATGTGTTTGTTAAAATACAATTTTACCTGTGGTCTGAATATTGGGCTGGAAGTGTTTGAGTTGTGTGAAGTCTGCAAAGTTCAAAAGTGGGACAGGAAAAACCTTTGAAGTTTCTATATCACAGCCAGAAAGGATATGACAAGCATTCTGTGCAAACCTTCTGAGGCAGTTAAAGTATATTTGTACTTGTACCCCCGGGCCACAAATCGGGCTATAAAACCTCAGCTAGGAAGATTTAGAGTTGTAGTTCCCAGGAGATAGCAAAGACGCTAGAACTGCCCCGACTACTGGTCGGAAACTGCGTTCTCCCGCAAACAACGATCAAACCTTCACGCTGGTAACGTTTATTCCCGTTTTATTTTTATGCAAACTGTCTTGTGTATCTTTGTAATTTTTACTTTGTTTTGTAAATCCTTTTGTATATATTCTTGTCTCCACTTTTCCACTTTTTTCTGGAATATTAAATCTTTATTTAATAAGTTTTACTTCTGCTGTACTAGCCCAAACTCATAGGCCTAGTGCACACCAGAGCGGTTCTGCTGCGGTTTGCGATCCGCTTGCGGGTGCGGATCCGCTAGGGTAATGTATCTCAATGGGCTGGTGCACACCAGAGCGGGAGGAGTTTTGCAGAAACGCATACTCCCGGGCTGCTGCAGATTTTGGATTGCGGAGGCGTTTCTGCCTCAATGTTAAGTATAGGAAAACCGCAAACCGCTCTGAAAAACGGCACTTCAGAGCGGTTTGCCAGGCGTTTTTTGTTACAGTAGCTGTTCAGTAACAGCTTTACTGTAACAATACATGAAATCTACTACACCAAAAACGCTTCACAAAACCGCAAAATGCTAGCTGAAACGCTACAGAAAATGAACAAAAAGCGTTTCAAAATCTGCTAGCATTTGGCGGATCTGCTAGCGGTTTTTGGCGTGCACCAGGCCATAGTCTGGAGAGACTGCAGTGTAATTTGCGTTACAAGTTCAGTGCCTGATTGTGCCTTGCTACTGGGTGATTGTATTGTGTGTGTGTGTGGCGTTCCCGTATTTGGCCTAAAGCGCAAAAGCTGACCCAAATACGAAAGCGCCGGACTGCGTGCAGACCACTCGACAGCAGAGTGGGAATTGTTAAAGTGTGTAGCAGCAGCTAGTGGTGGCAGTGAGAAGTGTTTTGAGGGGTTACAGCCTTGTGTTAGCTCGAATAAGGTTGCTTCCCCTCTCGATCTGGTCAAACCCGCAGTCTGGAACCGTATCTGCAAGTGTGCCGCGGGCCGGTTCCTGACAGTAGCGGTTTCCTTCCACGGCCGCAAGTTGTTCAGCTGTGAATGCGAAGAATCCACTGCTACAACGGCGCTCTGCGGGACAGCGTTTGTCAGCTGGAACAGGACCACTAGGCTTCCGGTCAGCTGCTATTCCTTTACAGTTTCCTATTGGCTAGTTATTTGGGAAGCCTATCTTAGGTACTGGCCATAGGTTTACCATCTGCAGAGTAAAGTTCCAAATTTATGGTCACCACTTCAATGAACTTATTGTGAAATGTTGTTTCTTTTTGGCCATCCTGCCTCAGAAAATCTTTTAGCGCGCATGACGTTTTTTTTATATTTGCATTTTAATGTGCACCTAAACTCGTGAAACCAAAGCTATATGGGCTCACAAACATGATTTTGTTGGTTGATCCAGAAGCTTCCCATATCCTCCTCGAGTCCACTGCTGCTGCCTGGAAGTGACCATCCTCTTTTTCTGGCTATGAGCCTGGCCATGTACAAACGCACCTACACAGGACATGCACGAGCAAAATCCAAGCATGCCCAGTAGAGCGAAGCTGCTCATGCATGGACGAAAAAAGCCATGCACAATCAGACTCATTCTACTGGGCCAGGCAGGGACAAATGTAGTTGTGCATGCCCAGTACAGATACACTCGTACACAGGATCGCTTCCATGAGAAACATGTTTGACAAGCTCATGGAACATTTTTAGATGGTTCCATCGCTATGATCACATCGGTGATGTCAGAACATTCGAGAAGCCTCTGTACTATCTAGAGGTTTCTCACTACTAAGGTAAGTATTAAACCCCCTCACCCCCTTTTTCACTTCAGGTACTCTTAAAGTAATGCTAAACAGTAAACACAATTATTAAAACTATCACCAAGGGATACATGAACAGACACATAATTGTAATAGCTATGACTTCATCTGAAGCCAATTATTTCGTGCATCTAGCAGAGTGAAGGGTCTTGTGTGAAACATCAAATCTGAGCAGCTGTCCAATAAATGCGCTTGTTTGGGTGGGTGGTGGGGTAGTGGAGTTAAACACAATGGGGAGAAAGAGGGGCATGGGCATTCTCTGTATTATTCTGATGGACCCATTAGCAGAAAGCTTCTCCTCAGCTTGTACAAAGACCATCACGCAGTGTTTTGGCTATTTCAAAAGGGTGAATAAGCCCACTAATTATCTGTTCTGTGTCCAGTGCAAAAGTGGAAATCTAGACAGTAACTTTTTTTTTTTTTTTGGGATAGAGATTAGAAAGAAGTTCTGCCAGACACCAGGTTGACAGAAAACAGGAAGTGAGACAGGTCTTCTCTTCAGAGCGCTTAGAAACACTTTTTAGGCCTGGGGCTCACTAGAAAGCCCAAAACACTAACACAATTGCTAGCAGCATTGTGGTAGCGCTTTGCAAGCGATTTTGGGAGTGATTTCCCTGGCCTGCTCCTATACAATTCACTTGATTGGAAACGCTCCCAAAATGCAGCATGTCCTGCTATTGCGATTTGCTTAATCGCAATACCTGTAGTGGAATCTGTCTGATCCATTTACATTGGCAGAGCGTTTGGAGAAATCGTTAGTGATTGAAAGTGCACCCTAAACGCTAAAAGAACCCGATCTAGTGGGTTCTAGGCCTTAAACCGCTTTGAATAATGTTAAATCGTGTGAAATAGCATTGCTGTCTGGGTCCCCTCTTGGGGAAATGTATCTCATTCCTTGACCTGGTGACAGGCCTACTGAGGACAGGAAATAAGGGAAAAGCTAAGCTCTCATTAAAGAGAGTCTGAAGCGATAATAAATCTCGCTTCAGACCTCATAGATAGCAGGGGCATGTGTGCCCCTGCTAAAACGCCGCTATCCCACGGCTTAACAGGGGTCCCTGATCCCCCAAATCTCCTCCGTTCAGCCGGGGAGCGCTTCCTGGTTGGGGCAGGGCTAACCGCCGCAGCCCTGCCCCACGCGCATCTGTCAGCGCGTATCTCCGCCTCTCCCCCGCCCCTCTCAGTCTTCCTTCACTGAGAGGGGCGGGGGAGAGGCGGCGATGCGCCGCTGATAGACGCGACTGGAGGCAGGGCTGCAGCCGTTAGCCCTGCCTCCAGGAAGCAATAAATCTGCGACCAAAAGACGACCAAGGTTTGCGGGGGGTGGGTTTGGGGGTGAAGGGACCCCCGTTTAGCGGCGCGATAGCGACGGTTTAGCAGGGGCACGCATGCCACTGCTAACTGAGCTCTGAAGCGAGATTTATTCTCGCTTCAGAGTCTCTTTAAGGCCTAGTGCACACCAGAGCGGTTCGGTCGCGTTTTCAGATCCGATTGCGGATGTGGAAACGCTTGGGTAATGTATTTCAATGGGGTGGTTCACACCAGAGCGGGAGGCGTTTTGCAGAAACGCATACTCCCGGGCTGCTGCAGATTTTGGATTGCGGAGGCGTTTCTGCCTCCAATGTAAAGTATAGGAAAAACGCAAACCGCTCTGAAAAACGGTAGTTCAGAGCGGTTTTGCAGGCGTTTGTTACAAAAGCTGTTCAGTAACAGCTTTACTGTAACAATATATGGAATCTACTACACCAAAAACGCTTCACAAAACCGCAAATTGCTAGCTGAAGCGCTACAGAAAAAGAAGAAAAAGCGTTTCAAAATCTGCTAGCATTTTGCAGATCTGCTAGCGGGTTTTGGTTTGCACAAGGCCTAAGGGCCTATTTTCACTACACGCAGATTGGATGAACAACGGATGCAGAAAAACTGACTCCAATAAATGCCTATGGGCCTGTTTCCACTAAACGAGATTTTTCTGATGCAGATTTTCCCATAGACATTCATTGGAGTAAGTTTTTCTGCATCCATTCTGCATCCAATCTTTGTGTAGTGGAAATAGGCCCTAGGCTTGGCACAGTTTGCAGAACTGCATGCTTTTTTTCAGAAGTGCACTCCTGAAAAACACATGCAATTCTGTAAAGTATGCTCCCAGCCATAGGGACACAGACCTAAAAGAACTGCAATTGTTCTAATCCATTGCGGAAATTTATGGGCATGAGAAAACCCATTTCCTATAAATGCATTGAAGTCAAGGGCATTGAGAAGAACATTTTTCAAGAAAGTTCTTATTTTCATGAAAATGTGTGTATTGCAAAAATTCCTGTTTTATTTGTGTTAACATTCTAAGTGAAAATGCAAATTTAGGTGCAAACATTCCAGTTCATCCTTGCTGGAAGATCCTTTTGAAGGGAACCTGAAGTGAGAGAGACATGGAGGCTGACATATTTATTTCAATGCTAGTTGCCTGGCAGGACTGCTGATTATCCTCCTCATTTTAGCCATAAATCCTGAAAAAGCAAAAATCTGACAAGATTAGCTGCATGCTTGTTTCAGGTGTGTAAATCAGACCCTATCGCAGATAAAGAGATTAGCAGGACTGCCAGGCAACTGGTATTGTTTAAAATGAACTAAATATGGCAGCCTCCATATTCTTCACTTCAGTGTTCCCTTTAAATGAGGCTTATTTAACATTTGCTCATCCAGGAACCTCAACAGAGATAAAAACAGGTCCTGCTACTGGGTGCAGCACAGGACAAATCTGTGTCATGGATCTTTTTCAAATATCAAAGAGAATTTACATTAGCACAAGCCTCTTAGTGCGTATGCCTAAAAATAGTCCAGATTGGATGTAAGGCAAAACCGTAAAACCGGCGAGGTCTCATCCCAGGAGGTTTGTAACTCTTTAACCGTTTAAAGATCTAATCTCTCTCCATAAACGGAGACAAGTTTTCCTTTAATGCAGAGCGTTTATGAGAATGTGGGTTGTAAATTTGGCCCCGGTTACTCGAGAGGGGAGGGGGGGGGTTGTAACAGAACCAGACAGCCCTCTGCTTACTTTGGACACCGGATTTATTACACATTCTGTACAAATTCCACCAGTCGCCACATCTTATACATGCACAAAAGAGGAAAAAAAGTAATATTTCCATTCAATATCAAAAAATAAAATAAAAAAACTAAAAAAATTTTTTGGCGCTTTCTAGACATTTTAAAGTGCAACATGAAACAGGACGCCAGCAGCACAAGGAATAATAATAAAAAAACACAATAAATATATAATTCAACCAATAAATAAGGGGAGGGGAGGGGCCGCGGGGGAGGCGGCTGTGCAGTATTACAAATGGCGGGGGGAGGAGACAGCGCACATGGGAGGGTAGGGTAGTCTCTCATCATTTTTATGTACAAAGAAAAATAAATACATCTTAAAAGTCCAAGTTCAAAGATCTCCGCTTCGCTCCCCGCACTTCTTAGTAATGTTCTCTGTTTTGTTGTTTATATTGTTTTTGTTTCTTTCTTTTTTTTGTCATGATTTCTCTTTCTCCGATAGAAAAGGGAGATCCAGTTCTCACTGCGTTCTGCAAACAGAAGAAACCAAAAAAATCTATTTAATTTACGTTAATTAAAACCATTCAATCAGCAAAAAAAAAAAAAAAGTTTTCCAATATCACAAAACTTCCCTCATGCAAACGAGTCAGGAGTTTTAGAGTCCAGAGCCAGACTACCCACAGGGTTCCTTGGGGAGTTACCTAGGGCCTGGTACTTTAAGGGAGGGCCTTGCACAGATTTTTTTTATTTTAGATTGCTTTTTTGCTACCTGATAAATAATGACAGCTTATCCGTGTTTTATGCTGGGAATACACTATGGCTAGGTGCACACTTAGCTTTCCGGAAAATGCTGAGTTTTTGCCGCTAATGGAAGTCTACAGGCCACATGAAAAAACGCATATGCGTGCGTTTTTAAAAACGATGGTTTTGTTGCATAATATTCAAAAACGCACATAATGATAGTCAATGGGAATGCAATGGCATGCGTTTTTCATGCGTTTTTATATGCATTTTTTTCATTGTTTTGTGATGTATTTCCACTTCCTGTTGTCTTCCTAGTGATTTGCATAAATCAAAATATTAAACTGCGAAACGCAAACGCATTAAAAAGCACTCAAAACAAAACGCATCTGTAGTAAAAAAAACGCAAACGCACTAAAAATGCAGCTAAAACTCATGAGAAACGCACAAAAAAAAAATATACACATGATCTAAAATGCAGCCTTTTATGTTATGTTAGGTGTGCACCTACCCGAAGAGTTTTTTTGGCAGATTTACTGGCCAATCGGTTTACTGATCGATTTTCCGATCGATTTCCATTCACTTCGATCATTTTTCTGATCGATTTTCTCATAGAAGTCAGATTGGACCCGTTGGAAATGATCTATGGAGCCATCTGTCTGCCAAAAAACTCACTGTGTATTCCCAGCATTAGGCTGCAGTGATGGGCATATGGGGGAGCTGTCTCAATCCCTTGTTGAATCTTTGCCTGTCTGCTTTTGGCATCAGTAATTAACGTCACACACTTGGAACAAGCAGGCAGTCAAAGGAGTCAGATGGGATTCGAATTAAAACATCGGCTACTCAAAGGGTTCAATCTCCAGGGATCTGCAAACCTCTTCATTGTGTATTACACATTTTGACCGGATTTAATTTTGATCAGATTTTTTTTTTAATTTATATTGTTTGCTGGTAGAAGATTGCAGGTTTCACCTGAATAATATTGCAATGACAGCTGACCAGTGAAACGTTAGTTTTTCCAACTTGATGCAAATTGTGCTGCAATGTGTATGCAGTTTGATGTTGGTCCATTCAAATGAACTTGCTGTCAATTTTGATAGGCTCAATGCACATTTTCATGCCTCTTTGTATGAAAATTGAAATGAAGTCGGAAAAATGTGCAACTCATGAAATATTTCTAATTGAAACGTAGCAAGGGAGGAGGGATGGGAGGACTATCGCAGGTGTGCCGAGCTAGGGACACCAGTTCAGAATGATTAGGAAATGGGGTTCCCGTCACAATGGCGATGGAACAAGTGCAGATCTGGTAACTGAGTACAATAGAGGTCTCACTCAGAGTCCCTGAGAGATACAACAAGTATTAGTAGAGGCGCAACTAGGAAGTGCAGCCACTGCAACCACAGGGGGATGCAGAGGTGTGGGACCAACTACTAACCTTCCCTTTCTCTAATAGTTCTATCAGGTGTTTTTGTGGCTACACGTTTTATTGGTGTGAAGATCCTGATGGCCACGCCCACGCTTGTTTTATGAGGCTTGTAAGATGGGCCCTCAGGCTGTGAGGGTCACTAAGAAGAGCCAAAGGAAGGGCTGAGAACCTTAAGGGGTTCCATCAAAGATTTGCTGGGGGGCCCTATGATTTGTCATTTCGCCCCCCTGAGTATTAGGGAACTTTGGGCATTTCTGCTGAGGGGAGGGAGGAGTTCTGCCCACCCTCTGTTACCCGAAGGTGATAATTTGTTGCTCCTGCCCCAACACGGGCCAGACAGAGGGCCTTAAAGAGAACCCGAGGTGTGTTTAAAGAATGTTATCTGCATACAGAGGCTGGATCTGCCTATACAGCCCAGCCTCTGTTGCTATCCCAAACCCCATTAAGGTCCCCCTGCACTCTGCATTCCCTCATAAATCACAGCCGTGCTGTGAGGCTGTGTTTACATCTTTAGTGTCAGTCTCAGCTGCTCCCCCGCCTCCTGCATAGCTCCGGTCCGTGCCCCCATCCCTTCCCTCCAATCAGCAGGGAGGGAAGGGATGCAGGCGGGGACTGGAGTTCTGCAGGAGGCGGGGAGAGCAGCAGACTGACACTATAGAGATAAACACAGCCAGCTCTGACAAGCTGTTTGTCAGCAGCGTGGCTGTGATTTATGAGGGATTGCAGAGTGCAGGGGGACCTTAGGGGGGTTTGGGATAGCAACAGAGGCTGGGCTGTATAGACAGATCCAGCCTCTGTATGCAGATAATATTCTTCAAACCCACCTCGGGTTCTCTTTAAGCATTGCACGAGACTCTATTAAGCACGTCTAATAAATAGAATGTATTAACCATGGCTTTCAGCAGAACTTCATCCAAATGAACTTAAATTTCACCAACTTGCAATAAAATCTGCAGCCCGTTTGGAAAGTAACATAACAGCTCATCCCACGCAGAGACCAAGGATAAATACCACACGGAGATGAGCTGACTTAAATAGGATCTCGCCACGTTTGGACTGTTTAGTCATCTCTATTGACTTAGTGTGACTGTGTGGGGCAGAGTTGTAACATTCTGGAAGAGCTAGGACTCTGCTCATGGAAACCAATCAAATTTCAGCTACTCCCCCTCCCCCCCCCCCCCTCCCCCCAAAAAAAGAAAAGTGACTATCTTCCAATTAGCCTTTGTTTACATAGGAGGGTGTTGTCTACAGCAGCCAATCATGTATAAAATCCACAGCTGTGAGGTCCAGGCAGACATTTTGCAAGACTGGCATTAATTGTATTAAGCCTGAAATATCAGTTTTTAAGAGGGCCAGCCTGTTGAAAACATAAGGTGAACTCCTCCTCTTTTTATTGTTGGGAAGGAATTTGGAAAATATTGCTTAAAGGGATGTTCTGCTTCATAGTGGTTCTTAAAGTATTTGATGAACCGGTGGCCTCAGTGTTTTTGTATCTATTGAAAACACACCAAGAGTCTGACCAATGCACAGTTGCTCAATGCCCTCCTGACTTAAGGTGCCCAATAATGCTACAATCTTGTCCAATCTTACCATTTCTAATCAATATGAGCCTGAGACTACCTAAAATATATACACTCACTTTACCTTTCTACTACATAGATTTGATAAGACTGTATAATTGATGGGCATTGTCGGGGTTTTAGGGGTGTTCCAACCACTTCTCTTCATCACATTAAAAAAAATATCAGCACAGTTGTGGGTAGAGGGGTAGGTTACTGTTTTGTTTTTTTATTTTTTTTTCTCAGAGGTTTGTCTACTGACCTGATGCCCAGTTCTTCCCACCAAACTTCTGGTCCAGGCGGGTCCTGCAAGCCTTCTAGTGCCGCCCTCTCTTTCCTCTTTCTTTTGTCCTGCTCCTTTCTTTTGCCTGGCTTGCCCTTCTTTTTCTTGCCTGGGATTTTGGGTGGGGGATCTTTGAAGATCTGTGACTTGTGTGTCTCCTGAGTCAGCTGAGTCGTGACTCCTTCCTCTTCACCCACCATGCGCAAGGTGTTAAAGTTCTTGACGCTGGGAATGGGGCGAGGCAGTTCCTCAGGGACTGATCGGATTTCAGCCGTATTCACTCCTTCAATGAGATTCTGCAGGAAGATTCTGCGTCTGAGCTCTTGGAGAGATCTGCCCTTGTCGTGTAGAAGCTGGTGTTCGGAGACCGCTCTTCGTCTATAAGAAACGAAGAAACAATGTCAATTACATGAAGACTAGTGTAATTTGAAAAAGTATCAGCATAGATTACTACAACTGTCTCTGTATTTTTATAGAGAATTTTCATTCATTAGAATTTAGCGGAGACTGAAGCCTGTTCTGACACAATTTGCTTAGAGTCTATCTAGATATTAAACAGCTCTGCTGGTAGAGACTTCAGAGGAGCTTTTTTTGTTGTTTTTGTTTAGGCTGAATTACACCTTTAAATCTTGGTTCAAGGAAATTTAAATGACGTTGCAGTGGTCAAAATCTGTCTCTGATGGAAGGAAGTGTAACGTGTGGTCACACAGGATAATCTGAAGTGTTTTCACATATGAGAGACACATCCTGCCTAGCTGTGAAACCCACGCAAGAGACAGCATGTCTCACAGGGATAAGTCGAGATCCAAGGCCAGTGCTGGCGGCCGCTCTGCTGGTCTGATCTGCATAGAAAATTCTGTCTGAGCTCATTGACTGAACACACATGCTACAAACACACCCCCATGCACACATTCACACCACAGCCTGGATGAAAAATAAAAAGTCAGGTCTAGAAAGATGCAAAAAGTTGGTTTTCCCACAACCACCACCTCACGCTTCCATCAAACTACTGTTCCACTTCCTAAAACACTGTGCATTAGTATCTGGACTGGATACCACACAAAAAATGTAAAATGCTTTCAAGGGTCACTTCACCCAAAGCCAACATTGAGGATGAGGCTTGTTTTATCTCTGGAGGGTTCTGGTGGTGAGATCTCTGCATTCACTCAATATGAGGGGCTCCTGGAGAACCCGTGCCCACTGGACACAAATACATTTGGATGGACTTCTGTAGTAAGAAGCAGGAAGATACCAAGTTAGTCAATAAATGGTATCATCCTGATTCAAAACTTCTTGCTTTTACTGATGGCTAATACAGTACAATACTCTACTGCTACTACATCTTTAATAAGAGAATTTATTAAAAACAGAGTGGATCGGGGGAGAACTACCCATAGCATATGGCCAAGGGTAGTCGCTGGTCCTTCTTCTATACCCATCCCTACTACTTCTCTTTACTGTCCATGTCTTTCTCTCTCTCTCTCTCTCCTCCCCCACAATCTTCTGCCTTTCTTGCCCCGAGTTGGAATTCTGCAAGAGCCACATAGGCTCTGGCCTAGGTAAGGTCCTTACCAAGAGGAACATTGGCTGTGGAAGAGGGGGCTGCTGCACATGGGAGACCAGGCTGCAAAGGAGGGGCAGCACATGAGATTGGGAGCTACTGCTTCGGGAAGGAAGGGCTTAGTACGGAAGAAAGAGGCTGTTGTACTTAGAAGGGACTGATGAACGTGGAGTAGACGCAGAATGGGATGGTAGGGCTACTGCACAGCACAGGAAGGTGTATATAAGGAGGGGAGGTTGATGAGTGATGACAGAAGAGTTGAGGGGGGTTAGAGCCAATCCCTGCTTCTGCCTCTATCCCCCTCTATGTTTGCCTCCCTGTCTTTCCCTTCCAAATCTCTCTATTTTCCCCTCATTTCTCTCTTCCCTAGTCTCTCTCCCTCCCACCCTTTTCTCTCTGTCCTGTGCAGACAATGCAGCATTGATCAGCAGCACAATGAGCCCGGGGTAAGGTGTCACACCAGCGTAAGGTGCAGGTTTAATTACACGTCTCTGGTAAGAGCTGCGTGTGTGCACTTGATTCCTGTCCTTTTTTCTTCTATATTTAACCTAAGAATCATCTCAGAATTAATCCGCCAATGTGGGTGGAAATCTGAGTCCTGAAAGGGCTGCATTTCTTGTTAAAACTCTGAGGTTCATACAGCAGCGCAGCCAGCGTGGTGCAGCCAAGGGGTGGGATGGGGGCTTGGCTGGCCTTCTCTCCTCATTTCTCCTATCATTTCCCGATCTTCAGGAGTCCTCCTCTAATGCCCTCTACTGTCACTACCGAAAGGATGCAGAACAGAAAATAATATTCTGTAGAACTAAGATTAGGCAAATCTTGTCTAAAAACAATGAGTAGGCTGGGGATAAAAACTGTTTTGAACACACTGACCAAGTAGGACTTAACAGAGTAGGTGGGGCAGAGACTCAGCCCACTCTTCTGTGACTGTTGAGCAACCCCATGGGTCGCCCACACAGGAAGTAAATAAATCAGGGTAGCACTACCGGCTATTTTTAAAATATTATTTTATAAAAAAAAATTCAAGATCTGGTGTAACCAAATGGTCGAAATAAGCGTTCAGAAATCCTTGAAAGGTCTCGGAGGCATTTGTGTCACCCGACTGCTTCCAAAGATGGGCAGTTCTGTACTGCGCATGTGCGAGTGCACACTTGTGTAGGCGCAGCACGATGTCACCCGTCTTCGGGAAGCTCTTGTGGACACAATTGTTTCTGAAGCCTTCCAAGGGCTCACGAAAGGCAGAAAATTTGAATGTGGGTCAGCCCTGGAACTAGGACACCGAGAGAGGACGGGAAAGGGTCTATGAGATGAGGTGAGTATCTGCCTTTTTTCTTTTTCTTTTTTTTTTTTTTTTTTACAGTCACTTCAGACTTGTTTTAAAAGTGATATTTAGGTTTTATGTTCTTGTAGACATCATGAGCTAAGCTTAACTCTTACATCTCTTGGGCTCATTGAGATTCTGCTCATGTGCCACCTAAAGAGGGGAGGTGGGGGTTGGGAGACAAATGTTTTCTCCCGATCTCATTTGAGCTCTAGCACAGTAACATGCTCATACACACACTTATATGCTGTAGATATACACAAACACTGACAAGCCAATGACGACACACACAGATTCTTACACTCTGCCGTTGAGCCCTTGTGCCGGCCTCCCATGGGCGGGGAATGTACAGCTGAGGATAAAGACTGCCAGACTGCAGTGTGGTAGGAGACTCCGCAACATCCTGAGTGTGAACGGGACCTGTGGAGAGATGACATTTTGTCAGAAGATCCACAGCAAAGACAGAACTTGAATTACATTCCATTTATGTTTTAGTACTCTGCTAAACCTGCTTTTCATCTAAACTGGTGGCATAAACTATGTAATAATGCATGTAATATCAAGAACATAGAAAACCACCATTACTATGAAAAACTAAACATGGTACAACAACCTATTCAAAAACATAATCCAGTACAAGAAATACAGTGGAACTGTGTCCGCCAACCAGAATCTTTCAAGAACTGAGAATTCACTAAAATGGATACTGATTTTTTTGAACTGTTTGAGTAAAGATGTTGTTGTTTACAGGCTCTGTATAGCTTAATTAGTCATACACATGTGGAAATGTTAGAAAAATCAGGACCTTTGTGTAGCTATTGTAGTCCTCCACACAAATGCTCATGGTACACACACACACTATACCTATACATACACCACACAGTATACACACACACCATACATCCACGCTTGACAAACACATACAGTACACACAAAACATATGCACGTTATGCATACACACTCAGCACACGCCTATTGCATACGCTGTACACACACGTACATATACACACACTACTTACAAAGTGTATACAAACACTATAACATAAACACACCACACACAAAATAAACATTATACATACAAACATTAGGCATAGATAAACTGTACACGCACACACACGTACGCACACACACACACACGTACACGTACACACACACACACACACACACACGTACACGTACACGTACACACACACACGTACACGTGTACACACACACACACACACACACACACACACACACACATGTACACACACACACACACACGTACACACACACACACACACACGTACACACACACATGTACACACACGTACACGTACACACGTACACACACACGTACATACACACACACACGTACATACACACACACGTACATACACACACACGTACACACACACACGTACACACACACACACGTACACACACACACGTACACACACACACGTACACACACGTACACACACACACGTACACACACACGTACACACACACACACACACGTACACACACACGTACACACACACACGTACGTACACACACACACACACACACACACGTACACGTACACGTACACACACACACACACACACACACCAAACACTATCCATATGCACTGTTGTGCATAACACAATCCACACAGTATACGCACATACTATACATACACATACACACAAGTAGACATACAGACATATGCACATTATACACTCACACTATACATACACACAATCGTGTACATGTTCTCTAACACACACACTTTTCATGCACACTTTCTACACATACTACACATGGCCAGCACAGACACACAAGTCTATAGATGACCACATGTGACACTTTTACCAAACAAATATCACACACCACTGTCTAATCAGATTTCATTAGGACCGTGGCTGTTTCCTGTCACATTGCTTTCCATGATTTGGCTATATTTAACTAATTAGATGTAGCAGATTCTTTCACATTTCCTTTAATCCGATATTACAAGATGTCTGCACAATTTAAGACGTCCTGCTCAGGGGCGTAACTAGGACTCACGGGGCCCCCCTGCGAAACTTTGAATGGGGCCCCCTCCCGCCTTTTCTCCGTGTCCAGACTCCTCCAGCATTACTACAGTACACAGCACTTGGGGAGGGGTGGAAAGGCTGGAGGTAGAACAGGCTGTACACAAGACCAAGCTGCACACTGAATAGGGACTGTCTATAAATCTTGGTCTGCAAAACTTTGTATGATTCCTTATCAGTGGCTGAGCAGATGCAGTTATTAGAACAACTGAGCAAAGAGCAGAAAGTTTTTTTTCTCTCCTTGCCCTTAGTTGTCAGTCTGCCAGAATGGGGCCCCCTGTGGCTTCTGGGCCCCCCTGCAGCTGCATCCCTTGCAGGGTCTATTGTTACGCCCCTGGTCCTGCTTAAATCAACTGAACAGATTCCAAGAGTCACAACTGAGACAACAAGCCTTCTGAAACGGTTACTTCACCCAAAAGTGACATGTCAGTGTCTGGTGGAGTCTAGAAAGTAAATCTATAGCTCAAGAGTTTTAGTGCTGGGCTCTCTGCAGACCTGAGTTCCCAGCTCTGCACACCTGAAGTACCTTGCTTTTTTTTTTTTTACTTCTATTAAGAGGATATAACAGAAAAAGAGGGGGAAGCCAAAGGTCTGCAGGATCACCAAGAACCAGGTACTACACTGCTTGCATCCCCAAAATATATAAACGGACAGCAGGTATTCATCTCCCCATATTCCATGTATATCTGAAACTCAATATTTCATGTATATCTGAAGACCAACAACTACACTGACCTCCAAGTGCTATTATTTATGTCTAAACTATTTCCTGTAGCCCTAATCCCCTGTTTCTAATAAATCCACTTTGTTCATATATAATTAACTCAGTGAATAACAAGCATGCAATGGAAAAAGAGTAAGGAATGGAAGAGAGAGAGCTCAGGACAATCTCAGATTCACTTTAGCTCAGTTGTGCAGAGTTTTGCTGAGATCAGGAAATGTTGATTTTAAGCTGCAGGAAATACTACATTAGAGCTATCCTTTTTAAATCTTCTGTACTCTGTTAACCACATGCGGTGACAGGGAAGGGAACCATAGATAGAACTGAGGACATGGAGTAGTCACCTACCTGTAGAGATGTTCCAGAATCCTGTCTGTGGGATTCAGATATTTCAGAATAAATAGAGAAAAACCTAAAACAGAAGAGGGAGACATTGTGTGAGATGATGCAGCAATGTGACTTGTCACAACACAATAATTACACAACAAGAGATCATGAAGTGGACTGTCCTTCAGATGTCAGCGAACTACAAGTCCCAGGAGACTATCATGGTATCCCCATTCTGAAACTTGTAGTTCTCCAACCACTTGAGAATTTTGTAGTATGAATTTTGTACTATACACTGTACAATAATTACACCATATCCTTTAGATGTGGGTGAACTACAAGTCACAGCAGAATCTCACGGTATCCCCATTCTGACACTTGTAGTTCTCCAACCACCTGATGAGCTGAGAAGTTTGTAATATGATTCTTTTGCTGTACACAATACAATAATTACACAACAAGGGATCATGAAATGAACTGTCCTTTAGATGTCGGCAAAGTACAAGTCACAGCGGACTCTCACGGTATCCCCATTCTGAAACTTGTAGTTCTCCAACCACCTGATGAGCTGAGAAGTTTGTAATATGAATCTTTTGCTGTACACGGTACAATAATTACACAACAAGGGATCGTGAAATGCACTGTCCTTTAGACGTCAGTGAACTACAAGTCACAGCGGACTCTCACGGTATCCCCATTCTGAAACTTGTAGTTCTCCAACCACCTGATGAGCTGAGAGGTTTGTAATATGAATTTTATACTGTACAATAATTACACAACAGTTGATCATGAAATGGACTGTCCTTCAGATGTCGGGGAACTATAAGTCACAGCGCACTCTCACACTATCCCCATTCTGAAACTTGTAGTTCTCCAACCACCTGATGAGCTGAGACGTTTGTCATGTGCATTTGTGGCACATATGACCCTACTATCCACAGAGGATATACCGGGCACATCAGAGTTATCACGCCACAAGAGAGCGACAGTCCCCTGGAGCAGTCACTGTAAGCATGCAAAAACCTGGCAACTGTGGGCACAGTGTAATGTATACTTGGCATCTTTAGGGCACAGTGTTACTTCTTTCAAATTGGTAATTTGCTATTTATGCCCGTAGGGGTCACCCTTGTAGCATGCTTGTATTTTTTCACCCACTGAACAGAGACATAACTCTGAACAAAGACAGTTTCATAGAGGAATGTCGTTGGATACCTTCACATGCCAACCTTGCCCTGTCCTGTCTAGGTTGGCATGGAACTTTGACAAAGTACCCACCCCTGTCCAGCAGCTTGGAGCCATACACCGGAGACATCAGCACAGCCAAGAACTGCAAGACAATCCACATATCTGGCACATACACATAAAAGACCCCCCCTAAACAGCCCACCTGTGCCAGAACCTGATTACATCCCCATAATACCATAATAGTGGTATTCATCAACCTGCGGCCCCACACCGCCCAGTACATCTCTTCACAATTACAGTAAGAATGCTCTCCTAATCCTAACCCCCCCAACCTTTACCCTAAAAGGCTGCTGTAGTAATCAGATGACACGGTGATAAACTGTCTTTTCCACTCGCTATGCGGAGAGACAAGGAGATTTCCTACCGAACGCAGACAATTCTTCGCATTCCTCTTCTGAATTCTTGGACAGCTCCGAACTCTGAGCTCAATGGTGCAGCCACACAGCCTAAAGCCAGAGTAATTGCCCGAGTAACCCTAGATTGCCAAATGGAGCGCTATACATGTGGCGGAGTGCGCTCAAATATCTCAATAATCTCTGCATGAAAAAAAAAATGCAAAAACAATGCATAGTTGTGCTTGGAAAGTTTGTGGGAGTTGGATGCTGTCTGCACAAGCAATGGGATCAGACTGAGGGTCCAGCATCTTGCCAGGGGGCATCTATTGCCCTGTCCCGGGATACATCAGAAAGAGATCAGAAGATCCATTAAACCACTCCACTCATCCCTACACATGGGGCATTCAGAGCAAATCCACCAAAAATCAACCATAACTTCTCAAAAGTTTCAATCAACAATCCAGTGCACATCACCATCCAATGATATATAATTCAACACCAGCCAGGATATCATGGATGAGACGCAGCTAAATAAAATCTATCAAATATCTCAAACAGAATGGACCGTTTATTTTGTCCCCTAAAAATATATCATCCCAATCAAAGACTTGTCATTGTGACATCAGTTAGGCAAGTTCTGTTTACTCTGGGATTCACATAAAAATCACAAAAAGATACTGCAACTATCACTATATATGTAACTTTATATATACTATATATGTAACTATATATATATAGTTTTTGTTGTATCATTTTCCCTTTATGTTGCAAAATACATATGTAAGTGAAACATAAATAAACAGAAGAGAAAAGTTTTAGGAACTATAGGTAAGATTTCTGCAGATGGATAAAGAGGAATGTTTGTTGTAAAAATAAGAAAATAATAGAAAAAAGAATGGAAAGTAAAATAATGAAAAGTGCATCTGAGTTTTATAAAGCCATAAGAGTGGCAGCAGGGATGCACTTACCTTCTCAGCTCAGCTGCTGTAGCCTGTGATCAGTGGCAGCACTCAGTCCTGTGTGCACTCCTCTGCTATTCCCAGAGCTGATAGGATGGAGCAGTCCAGGACTCGAGGAAAGAGCTGTGTCCTTTGGCTGAGTGTGAGCAGAACTGGATTCCTTCTCAGTGAGCTCTTAATAAAGACAAAACTGTGACATCATAAGTTTCATTCCCCTTTTCAACTAACTAAACAGTCATGTTGGTTCATTGATGGTGAGGCATGTGATCTCACCACCCCCCAACACTCCTCCAATCTCGCATACAGTACATAGCCAATGCCAAGAGCAATGGAGGGAGTGTCCTGCAAGAAGCTCACCTGTCACTTATACACCACTCCTAGGAGCTGTCTGCAGAGGTGTGAGAGAGAAATAATAAGCAGAAGAGGAAGAAAGAGAGAGGAGACAGAAAGAAAAGAAAAAAAAAAAGTGTGTGTAGGGAGACTAGGGATAGACAAGTGGAAAAAGAAGAAAGAGAGAGAGAGACCAAGAGGAGTGTAAGTGAACTCTACCCTAGTGTAACTTTATCCTTCCTCTACATCCTTGGATTCAACCTTTTATATTTCCCATATTGCACCATTTTCTATTGCTTTGGCAATTCCAACATGTAACTTGGCCAATAAAGTTCAGTGGAATGAGAGAGAGAGAGAAGGAGAAAGAGAGAGAGGGATGACAAGAGAAAGGGAGAGAAAGAGAATGAGGAGAGAGAGGGGGGAGAGTTAAAAAAAAAAAAAGTAGAGAAAGGAAACAAAGTTTAGTTGATAAAATGAAATGTAAAAAGTACAGGGAATATGGAGAAGAAAGATGGGGAATGTAGAGGAAAGTGTCAGTGTGAGGAGAAAGAAAGGGCAGAGAGCAGGACTATGGGGGCAGAAGTGATGATGGACTGAGTGGCAGATGAGGAGGGGAGCCTGGGTGCTGCACACACAGAGAAGGGCTGCTTGTTGCAGTGTGATCTGGTTAAGTACCTCTCTCCGCAGCGCCACAAGCACTTTGTACAGCTTCCCACAGACTTGTGCTTGTGGCACAGGGGTGGTCATACATGAAAGTGGCTGGGATTGAACAGAACCACAGGCTTGTGCTTTTAAGACCGATAATATAACCACTGTACCACATGTCCTGAACAGGCTGACTATGTTCATGGAGTGCTGGAAGTGTGTGTTTTCATATAAGAATCCCCCTCCCCTTCTCACATAAAGAGCATAAGCTCAAGTGTACCTGTCACTCTAACAAGTGTGGAAAGCCATTTTACATGAAGGAAGTAAGAATGTGCTGTATGCCATCACCTTACTGTATGCTGCTGAACTGATGGTCTGCATTCCCTCATGTATGGGCTCAGTCTGGGAAATAAGTGAGTGACAGGTGTACTTTATATCAGGACTTGTACTTGTGAGGCGGAGGATGCTGGTCAGAGAGCTGCATTCCCCTCTGGTGACATTCCCATATAAGAGCATTGCAGTCTCGTCTCATCCATAAGCTCAGCATCCATAGGATATTTCCACTCTCCTAGAGAAGGTGTCTGAAACGCTCCCAGCGGTGTCAGTCTGGTATCTGAGGATCGCTCCAGAAAAGGATGGAATCTTGTGGGTGGATTTATAGCTGCTGCAGATTTAGGCAAAAACACTGACATTTAGTTTCCTTTAAAGTGAACCCAAGGTGAGAGTGATATGGAGGCTGCCATATTTATTTCCTTTTAAACAATACCAGTTGCCTGGCAGCCCTGCTGACCTATTTGGCCGAAGGAGTGTCTGAATAACACCAGAAACAAGCATGCAGCTAATCTTGTCAGATCTGACAATAATGTCAGAAACACCTGATCTGCATATGCTTGTTCAGGGTCTATGGCTGAAAGTATTAGAAGCAGAGGATCAGCAGGATAGCCAGGCAACTGGTATTGTTTAAAAGGAACTAAATATGGCAGCCTCCATATCGCTCTCACATCGGGTTCACTTTAACAACAGCATTTCTGACTTTCTGGACCTCCAAGTGACACCAGCCCCCCTCCTTTCATGTCATCACCCACTCCCTCTAGTTTGTATTTTTCAGATGAAAATTGGTCAAAAAGAATGTTGACCGTCGATTGTTCGGCGAAGTTTAACGGTCTCCAACGACCGAACTGTATACACACATGAACGACCAAAAAAATAAGAAATAGACAGAATGTTGAAGTGACGTCTGAGGTGCAATTAACTAAAACGATCGATCTCTGTGCAAACATGAGGGATTATGAATGATCAACTGTTATATGTCGTTTAATGAACTGTACTTGATGAACGACTGGTTGGTGAACTATTTTGGGTCAAAAGGATCCAACCGGTTGGAAAACGACCGACTCGTTTGATGCCGAGACTGAAGGTTGGTCGCCTACGTTAGCTTTACGATCATCAGTTAAAAGATCATTAATTGGTCATTTTAGTAGGTTTCCAACCGATTTTTATCTAATGTGTGTATGTAGTTTAAAGGGAACCTTAACTGAGAGCGATATGGATGTTTCCTTTTAAACAATACCATTTGCTTGGCTGTCCTGTTGATCTCTTTGGCTGGAGTAGTGGCTGAATCACACACCTGAAACAAGCATGCAGCTAATCCAGTCTGACTTCAGTCAGAGCACCTGATCTGCATGCTTGTTCAGGGGCTGTGGCTAAACGTATTAGAGACACAGGAGCAGCCGGAGAATCAGGCAACTGGTATTATTTTAAAAGGAAAAATCCATATCCTTCTCAGTTTAGGATCCGTTTAAGCCTTTGGCAGGGCCCTCTCTCCTTGTGTATCATACTTGATTGTGCACTCTACCCACAGAATAATGTGAACTTGTATTATTGGGACTACTATGTATGTTATTGTATTATTGTACTACCCCTGTGCGTGATCTGGCATTGTGTACCTTATTGCTTATTACCTGTAATGTGTTGTCAGTCACCCGTTATCATTGTCTGTAATCTTATTTATTGTACAGTGCTGTGTAATTAGTTAGCGTTATATAAATCCAATAAATAATACACAATGGGGCCACTGCCACCTTCATGTAGTTTGAGGGCCAACAGACTTTGAATACTACGAACAGATTGTGTAGGTAATCCACATGGATGAAGAAGTACAACTGGCCAGTTATTGGTCAATCACAATTGGATGTGAGGACCAGGCTTCAGTGTGATAAACGTGCTGTCGGCCAGGTCAGATAGTTTTGATTTACTGCTTTGAATTTTGACACTGCAGGAAACTCCCCCCAGGGCCAGTGCTCACCAAAAAGCAATAGAGTAATTGCAAACGCTCAGCACTTTTTGAAGTGATTTTTCAAGGCGATTATAGGCATGAACCTAGCGATTTTCTATTTATACCTAGCGATTTATGGAGTATTTTTTTTTTTTTTGTAAGAACAGTAGTACAACTGCTAGTGTACTTGTTTTGTAACAAAAATGCCTGGAATATTGCTCTGATCTAGAGCTTTTCAGAGCGATTTTCTACTTTCCTATACTTAAAGAGAACCAGAGACGAAGCACCCGCATGTATTTTACCTTATAAATCAGTGGGAACATGACAGTAAACACCTAATCTGCTCTTTGTTACATTGTTCTCTGTTTAATCTGACTGTTATCACCTCTGATAAGAAACCCCGACTGAGCATTCAGTCTGGCTTTGCTACGGCATGATTATAGCGGAGTCTGTCTTCTCTGGTGTCTTTTCAAGCCCAAGCCTGCCCCCTTGTGGCTCTGCTATAATGACTCAGCAATAATCATTCCCGGAAAAGCTAGACTGAATGCTCAGTCCGGGATTCTTATCACAGCTGATAACAGACACTTTTAGCAGTGAGGATGAAATGGAGAGCAGAGTAGGTGTTTTCTCTGATGTTCCCACTGATATATATGGTAAAATACATGAGGGTGCTTCGTCTCTGGTTCACTAGACTAGACTCTGAAGCAAACAAAAATTGCCATTTTTACCTCGTACTTCGCTTCAGTAGTCTCAGTAGAGGTAAACCATTGCATCCCCGAGCCAATACAAGGGCTTTATACCCCCCCAAATCCTGGGGCAAAATCCCACGACTTTCTTGGTCGTGGATTTTGCTGCCCGGGGAGGCAGAGCTTTGAGCTGTAGCTCTGCCTCTACTGACGTCAATGGACGTGCGGATCTCCGCCTCTCCCCGCCCCTCTCTGTGAAGGAAGACTGAGAGGGTCGGGGAGAGGCTAAGATCCCCGGCTATTGACATCAGTGGAGGCAGAGCTACAGTAGAAAGCTCTGCCTCTTTCAGGAAGCGCTGGCCGGATTGTCCCCCGGGGATTTGGGGCGTCTAAAGCCCTCGTTTTGGCACGGGGATGCAGCGGTTTACCTCTACTAAGAGTACTGCAGTGAACCACCAGGTTGTTCACTTCAGTCTCTCTTTAACATTGAGGCTGAATCGCCTCAGAAATCAACAGAACAGCAGAAATGCTGCAGGACCCGCGTCTGCGTTTGGGGAAAAAAATCACATTGCTCTGGTGTGATCCATCCCATTCAAATACGTTAGCCAAGCGCTTTTTAAAGCGCTAGCGTTTTGAAAAGCTCTCAGAAGTGCCCCAGACCTAACTCTGCTCTTTCATAGGACAGTACACACAGCACAACCTCATCCTTCTCCTCTCCATGTCCATGACATGCAGCCTCCTGCCTCTCCTCCTCCCCTCTTCATAGGACAGCACGTGCAGCCTCCAAGCCTCTTCTTTCCTCATTATAGAACAGTACATGCAGCCTCCTGCCTCTCCTCCTCCCCTCTTCATAGGACAGCACGTCCAGCCTCTTCTTTCCTCATTATAGGACAGCACGTGCAGCCTCCTTCCTCTCCTCCTACCCTCTTCATAGGACAGCACATGCAGCCTCCACCAGCCTCTCCTTTCCTCACTATAGGACAGCACGTGCAGCCTCCTTCCTCTCCTCCTCCCCTCTTCATAGGACAGCACATGCAGCCTCTCCTTTCCTCACTATAGGACAGCACGTGCAGCCTACTTCCTCTCCCCCTCCCCTCTTCATAGGACAGCACATGCAGCCTCCACCAGCCTCTCCTTTCCTCACTATAGGACAGTACATGCAACTTCCTGCTTCTTCATCACTTCCCCACTCTATATTTCAGTACATGCAGCTTCCTGCTTCTTCATCACTTCCCCACTCTATATTTCAGTACATGCAGCCTCCTGCCTCTTCATCACTTCCCCACTCTATATTTCAGTACATGCAGCCTCCTGCCTCTTCATCACTTCCCCACTCTATATATTTCAGTACATGCAGCCTCCTGCCTCTTCATCACTTCCCCACTCTATATATTTCAGTACATGCAGCCTCCTGCCTCTTCATCACTTCCCCACTCTATATTTCAGTACATGCAGCCTCCTGCCTCTTCATCACTTCCCCACTCTATATTTCAGTACATGCAGCCTCCTGCCTCTTCATCACTTCCCCACTCTATATTTCAGTACATGCAGCCTTCTGCCTCTTCATCACTTCCCCACTCTATATTTCAGTACATGCAGCCTCCTACCTCTTCATCACTTCCCCACTCTATATTTCAGTACATGCAGCCTCCTGCCTCTTCATCACTTCCCCACTCTATATTTCAGTACATGCAGCCTCCTGCCTCTTCATCACTTCCCCACTCTATATTTCAGTACATGCAGCCTCCTGCCTCTTCATCACTTCCCCACTCTATATTTCAGTACATGCAGCCTCCTGCCTCTTCATCACTTCCCCACTCTATATTTCAGTTCATGCAGTCTCCTGCCTCTTCACAAATCTTGCGGGAATTGCCCTTGTGAATTGATACCACCCCCGGTCGTTGTCCACCTAATGCTTTATGTTTCTGACCCCCCTGCTCCCGTGCAGTTATACTTTCCCTGTCGTTTGCTCTGCTGCCTTCCTCGTACTCCCATATTTGCATCCCCCCTTGGTTGCTGGTGTTAATGCAACCCATGCCAGTAGTCATGTGGGGCCAGAATGCGTAAGTACAGCAGACGCATCGCCATCAGCGGACACTAGAGGGCAGCATGACAGGTAAAGTATAACTGCACGGGGAGACATTAAACATTAGGGGCAGGAAAAGCAGTTGGGGCGGCTTTCCAATTGCTTTTATCATTTATGATAACTGCATGCTGTTACCGCTGTGCACCTGATCGAGCATGTCGGCCCGAGATTTTCCAGCTTATCTGATCGATACAAGCGACCAATTTCATAAAAAAAATGGTTGCATCGTCAATCGGGCATGCCCTTGGCAGCACCCAATTTCATCCGATTTGATTATAATTCTCGATTAGAATGGTCAATCGGCCATTAAGTCAAGTAATCTGTGGCTACCTTTATGTTGTGAATATCTGTTACATTTTGCCTGGAGTCCTTCTTTAATCTGTGCAGTGTGCAGTGTTGTACTGAAAGCATTGTTTTTTGTTAGTTTGTTTGTGTTCTGCCCGATGTTAAAACACATCCGTTTAGAGAAAAGAGTACTCCTATGAGAAAATCTGACGACTCAGGACACTGAGTAATAACGAGTATTGGATGCGCTGTGTAACAGGAAACCTGGTGTTCTCCTTTATAAACAGAGTAATCCTTATCAGGCATCTAGATGATCGGAGAGATGTCTCTGCCAAGAAGCAGCTCATTCATAAGATGGAGTTCTGGAAATAGAGCTGGAAAGTGAAATCACAGATAGATTGGCTGAACGCCGAAGTCCAGACAGAAAATAGTATGAAATGTACACTCGTTGTTGTCAGCATTGTTAAGGGAACCTGAAGTGAACAAAAAGCTTCTAAACTGAGTGAGTCTCCGGGTACTGGAGTGCGTATGCACAGCAGTGGCCACATCCATTCTTTCCTTCTCCTTAGCATAGCTGAGTAAGCCCAGCCAATAAGCAAGGAAAATCTAACTGTCAGACCAGTAGCTCTGCAGCTTAAAGCGGAATTGAACTCTTGCACAGGAGAGATAAAAAAAGCACATAGAAATCCACCCTGTGTGTGCTTCTAGAGAACAGCCTGTCTAATTCTCCCTTCTCAACAACTAATGAGCCAGTGTAATTTGTCCTGTTAACTGTCTGCCAATTTGTGAGCTAATACGCAAACACTGGAGGTTAACCCTTTCTGTGCTCCCACCAAACCAGGAAGTAACTACACTGTAAGCACCTTTGTAGGAGCTCTATTACATGTAACAAGGAATTTTGTTTCTGTGAAGGTTATTATGCTGTTGCTTATCTTTTAGAGCAGAGAGTAAGTTCTGAGTTCAGGACTGCTGTAACCTGGATTCATGGCCAGCCTATGTACATTTAAGCCCACAGTGTGATGTCAAACCCCACCCATTTATCCATTGTGTTGAAGGGAAGTGGGCGGAACTTGATGTCAGAATAGGGCTATTCACACTTGTCCTTGTATTTTCTACATGAGAATTCCCGCATGCAAGAATCTTCATTTGCAAATTTTCGGGTTATTTTCTGTTAGAATTTTCATGCACATTTTTGCGATTTTTGAATGCGTTTGAGTGTGAATTTGTGTTTTTCTGTGATTATAAATTAAGTTAACTTACATACAAATGTAGCGAGCTATACGCTGCAATAATATCCACTTTGTTGAACCATCCAGTACAAACAGAGAAGAAACGCCTGATGCATTTCAGACAATGTGTCCTTATTCATAGCCTAAAAACCAATATCCTCAAACAGGTATTTATTATGGGCAGGTAACCCGCCCACTAAACAGATGTTATCAAGTCCTCAAGGTGGGGTTCAGAACATTAAAGATGAAGTACATATGATAACATTAAAGGTAAAGTATATACAATAACAAACAACATGTAAAAGGGCAGTCAAAACAATAAAAGAATATTAGTGCTGTACTGCAAACTAATAAAGGATCAATGATGCGAAAAATTGTAAAGTTTAAAATACATATAAATGTACATTTCTCCCAGAAAAAAATGCACAGTAAGTTTCCTTTTTCCTATGTTGCTGGCACTTACAGTAGATTATACAAAGCTGGCAGATGTGAAAGATTTTGGACTAGTCCATTTCCTTATGGGGGATTCTCAGTATTGCATTTATTCTTTCAAAAAAAAAAAAAAAAAAAAAAAAAAACTCACAGGAAAGTACCTATACATAGTTGTTAGCCAGCTTCCCTACTCGACTGCACTCTATTCTGGCAGTTGGACATGGCAACTGCAGTTCATATAAATACAATAATCCCTGAGAATGAGGAGATGAACTTGTCCAAAAAGCTGACACATCTTCTGTCAGCTTTTCACTACCTACTGTAAGTGACAGCAACATAGGAAAAAAGTCATATATTTGTTCATTTTGGGAAATCTAAAAACTATATATACCCCTACTGATTACCTAATTTCCTCCCTTCTGCATGTCATTTGGGCTATTGCTGGCACCCACATTATGGTGATGTTTGTAGCCAGTGCCTAATCTGGCGCAGTACGAGTGCAGAGTGTACACCAAAGGGACCTGTCTCGCCAATTAATACCTGCTTGGGTATATTTGTTTTTAGGGCCTGTTCATACTTGCTGCGTTTGTAGAACGCGTATAAATTCAAAGAAACGCAAGTTGAAAAACGCATGCGTTTTTCTTGCGTTTCAATGCGTTTTGCACAAACACGTGACCCAGGGGAAAAAAAAGAATTATGGGAACCGCAGAGGAAAACGGACGCTAAAAACGCAATAGTACGCGTTTTTGATACGCGTCCATAGACTTTCATTGCGTCCGTTTCTATGCGTATCGCACAGAACTGCGTGCAGCAATGCGGATGAGAAACGTATGCGTCTCATACGCATACATGTGAACTAGCCCATTCAAAAGCATTAGGAGCCGTTTCTATGCGTTTTTGGTACCAGTACGCGTTCCCTGAAAACGGCTAGGAACGCATATAGTCTGAACAGGCCCTTAGGCTATGACTTTGGCACATTGGCCTATATGCAATTATTTTTTGTCCTTAGTGTTCTCCTGGTTGGTATTTTCACATCCTGTCAATAACATGTCTTTAAACCACCAGCAAGGGCGAACATACTCAACATAATTTGATAGTACTTTTTCATCTACTTTTCAGTACTTTTTCAATAGCAAAGTGCCTAAAAGTTATTTTAACCACTTCAGCCTTCAGTCGTTTTCACTTTATGCATCCGAGCAATTTTCACCTCCCATTCATTAGCCTATAACTTTATCACTACTTATCACAATGAACTGATCTATATCTTGTTTTTTCCGCCACCAATTAGGCTTTCTTTGGGGGGTACATTTTGCTAAGAGCCACTTTAAGTGTAAATGCATTTTAACAGGAAGAATAAGAAAAAAAATGGGAAAAAATTCATTATTTCTTAGTTTTCAGCCATTATAGTTTTAAAATAATACATGCCTCCATAATTAAAACTCACATATTGTATTTGCCCATATGTCCCGGTTATTACACCAATATTTTATTTGGAAATAAAGGTGCATTTTTTCCGTTTTGCATCTATTACTATTTACAGGTTTAAAATAAAAAAAATTTTAGAAATATTTCATCTTTACATTGATATTTAAAAAGTTTAGACCCTTAGGTAAATTATTACATGTTTTTTTTATTGTAATGTTTTTTTGTTTTTTTTTTGTATTAAACATTTTATTTGGGTATTTTTGGGAGGGTGGGATGTAAGCCATAGTTTTATAATGTAAATGTGTCTTGAGTTTTATTTTTTTCACTTGTAGCTGTAGTTTTATTTTTTGGCCACAAGATGGCGGCCATGAGTTTGTTTACATGACGTCACTCTAAGCGTAACATACGCTTAGAGCGACGTATGGGGGACGTTACAGCCAGAAAAAGCACAGCTTCCGAGAGAAGCTGTCGCTTTTTCAGCGGGGGAGAGCAATCAGTGATCGGGCACCATAGCCCGAGTCACTGATTGCCAGGCTAACGAACCGCGGCCGGGAGCGCGCGGACGCGCACATGGCCTCCTGGGCGTAGCTACTACGTACAGGAGGCCAAAGTAGTTAAAATGAGGTTGAAAAAATTAACTTTTTTTCCTGCATTTTCTCCTAAGTGATATTTTTAAATGTATTAATAAAATGCCTTTTACACCCCCAGCAAGCAAGATAATACTTAAAGAGAATCTGTATTGTTAAAATCGCACAAAAGTAAACATACCAGTGCGTTAGGGGACATCTCCTATTACCCTCTGACACAATTTCGCCGCTCCTCGCCGCTCCTCGCCGCATTAAAAGTGGTTAAAAACAGTTTTAAAAAGTTTGTTTATAAACAAACAAAATGGCCACCAAAACAGGAAGTAGGTTGATGTACAGTATGTCCACACATAGAAAATACATTCATACACAAGCAGGCTGTATACACCCTTCCTTTTGAATCTCAAGAGATCATTTGTGTGTTTCTATCCCCCTGCATCTCTCATGCACTGAAGTTTCAGGCTGCTCTTTTCTTCCTGAAAACAGCTTTGCCTTTGTCTGTAATTCCTCAGTATGTGAAAGCCCAGCCAGCTCAGAGGACGATTTATCCAGCTTGTAAAAGATAAGAGAGCAGAGAGAAGCTGCACTAATCTAAATAATACACAGGCAGTGTGCATACAGGGGCCTGGAAGGGGGAGTTCATAGCAGAACCACAACACTGAAGAACTTGGCAGCCTTCCAGACACAGGCTGACAAGTCTGACAGGGGAAAGATGCATTGATTTATTACAGAGACTGTGATAGCAGAAAGTGCTGCAGTAAGCCACAACACATTACAATAGCTTTTGGAACTTGTAGGATGATAAAAAACAGGATGAAAGTTTTGTTACGGAGTCTCTTTAAAGAGAACCCGAGGCGGGGTTCTCACAACAAAATCCCCATACAGAGGCTGTCTCTGCCTATAGAGCCCAGCCTCTGTTGCTAATCAGATCCCCCCCTAAATCCCCCCTGCGCTCAGCCAGACCCCATAAATCCCAGCCGCGCTGCCGACACTCAGTGTGTCAGCAGCTGTGTTTAGCTTCCTAACGTCAGTCTCCGCTCTCCCCGGTCCCCTGTATCGTTCCGGTCCCCGCCCACGTCCCTTCCCTCCACGCTGATTGGAGGGAAGGGACAAGGGCGGGGACCGGAGCTCTGCAGGAGGCGGGGGGAGCGGCGAGACTGACGTTAGGAAGGTAAGCACAGCCACACAGCGCGGCTGTGATTTATGGGGGTCTGGCTGAGTGCAGGAGGGGTTTAGGGGGGATCTGATTAGCAACAGAGGCTGGGCTCCAATCATAATTACTTCACGTAAACCTGTGAATGTAAACGCCGGATGCGCCCGGCTTAAACAGATCAAGCCGCCGGCTTGCTTCGTGTCTCGCTCTTCTCCCCCTCTTCCCCTCTCTCCTATAGAACACTGGGGAGGGGACATGCGTGTCCCCCCAGAGTCGTTCGTTGCAATGCCGCGACGAACGACTCTGGGGGGGACACGCATGTCCCCTCCCCAAGGCTCATACGAGAGAGGGCAAGAGGGGGAGGAGAGCGAGACACTCACGAAGCAAGCCGGCGGCTTGATCTGTTTAAGCCGGGCGCATCCGGCGTTTACATTCACAGGTTTACGTGAAGTAATTATGATTGGAATTAACATCAACAGCGCCACCTGCCGGATGCGCCCGGCTAACGGATAAGTACCCTTTAAACTTCTTCTAACTTTCCTGCATTCCCATTGACTTGCATTGAAACAGGAATCCCACATGTAAAAAAAACCTTGCTAACCAAATGTTAAACAGAGCAAAACCACACTTGCATATTCGCATACAAACACACAAATAATGCAATGCCATTGAGATCCATTAGATGAGCAGCAATCACGATTTCTGAAAGTTACAATTGGGGCAGGATTTTTGACATGCTGTATGTGTTGTATGTATCACTCCCTTGTTTCATATATTACCAGTCTGGGTCACATATCACTCAGCTGTCCTATATAAATGTACCTGCGGGTTTACCCAGCCATTTAGTTTTATCACGGTGGCTGCAGGCTGGTCTATACTCAGCACCCCAGGCTCCCTTTACTGCTGCTCTCAGTACAATCTCTCCTTTATATCCTAGTAATATTACAGAGTCGCTCCGTACCGCTCCATATCATCTGCCAATGCTCCATACAGGGCCTCTTCACTCTCCCATATAAACCTTCCTCCAATGTACATTGACATAAGCTGTTTGTATTTGCACCATAAAGCTCTCCCTCTGCTTCATATAACTTGTGTATAATGCGCTCGCTCCTGTCCTCCCATATAAGATGGCTGCTATACGCCACGTTGGTCATTGCTTCCATAACGGCTTATTCCAAGTTTTACTGAGCCAATTCCAAATCACACAAAACTGCCCCTTTTACCAACTTGAATTATGTCATTTGAATGAGTTATTGAGGCTACCCTGAACTAAAGGACCTTTGAGATCCCAGGAAATCCAATAAACCAGGCATGGACTTTTTTTCTTAAAAGAAGTGTCTCCTACTGGTTGGTAAATTTTTGCACCAAGCCACCTGTGTCATATCAGAATATTGCACTGTTTAAAAATCAGTAAATTAGCAACTGTATAATTGTGTAGGCTGGATGTGACTTCGATAGAACAAACTCTAATTTGCTAGGATTTCAATGATCTCCGCTACGAACTGATATGTCCCAGGTAAGGATTGAACATTTTTATGCCATCTGTTAGCAGTCCGTCCTTTAAAGTGACACTGAAGCGAAAAAAATTATGATAAAATTATTTGTATGTGGAGTACAGCTAAGAAATGAAACATTAGTAGCAGAGACATAAGTCTAATATTGTTTCCAGTGCAGGAAGAGTTAAGAAACTCCAGTTGCTATCTATGCAAAAGAGCCACTGAGCTCCAGGACTTTCAAAGTCACAGAGAGCTCTGTCTTCTGAAGCTTGTTATCTCAACTGTCAGTCACTGTATTTTATTTTTCTCTGCAGAAGACAGTTTAATAGTTCATTGGCCTGCTCTGTAAAATCATTTAGAATGCTGAGTAGTGTGTAAACTGCAAATATTAGAGAATGATGCAATGTTATAAAAAACACTATATAATTGAAAATAAAAACATTTTCTTTGCTACTAATGTTCAAGTAATTATTCGTATTACACAACCAATTCATTGTATCAGTGTTTCTCAAACCTGTCCTCGTGACTCCCCAGCGTTGCATTTTTGCAGGCAACCTCACCTATGCACAGGTGGGGTAATTAGTGTCTCAGCTACATGAAATCCACCTTGCTGAGACACTAATTACACCACCTGTGCATAGATGAGGTTTCCTGCAAAACACGAGGACAGGTTTAAGAAACACTGCGTTATATCATATTTTTTTTTTCCGCTTCAGTGTCTATAAAAATCCAGGTTGCAATGAAATACTAGCATAGTCACCCATCAGTCAAGGATGCATAGGTACATACGGTTACAGCCGGGGGAGGGTACCGGTTGTTGCATGGAAAGCAGAGAAGTGAGTCTGCGTTCCCTGCCCATGAACATGGGTGCAATACTCTGAAGGCAGCACTTTAATAATGACAGCACTATAATGAGGGCAGCATTATAACGAGGGCAGTATAACGGGCAGCACTAAAACAGGTGACACTGTAATGGGGACTGCACTACAGTGGAAGCACTATAATGGGGTAAATTAGAAAACTCACATGGACTTGCTACATAACCCAAAGTCCCACTCTCTCTTTGCCAACATAGCCAAATCAGGTATGGAACACATCCCCCCAGCTCGGATCACTGAATAATGGCGCACAACGCCTATGCATGAAAATGGCGCCGCATTAAAAAGATACACTTATCTCTATTTATCGTTAGTACTGCATAATAATGGCGCACGGGGAAAAAAAAAAGAAAAACGGCACACACTAACGTTATTTAACAATAGTGGCACACACTAACGTTATTTATCAATAGTGCCGTCCATTTGCCAAACAGCAGACGTTATTACCCACAGTAACGTTATTTATCAATAGCGCCCTACATAAGCCAAACTGCAGACGTTATTTAACTGCAAAACGGTGAATGAATTTAATGTAACACTGTCAAGGTTAGGGTTAGGCACCACTGGGAGGGGTCTTAGGGTTAGGCACCACCAGGGGGGTGTTAGGGTTAGGCACCACCAGGGGGGTGTTAGGGTTAGGCACCACCAGGGGGGTGTTAGGGTTAGGCACCACCAGGGGGGTGGTTAGGATTAGGCACCACCAGGGGGGTGGTTAGAGTTAGGCACCACCAGGGGACTCTTAGGGTTAGGCACCACCAGGGGACTCTTAGGGTTAGGCACCAACCGAGGGGGTCTTAGGGTTAGGCACCACCAGGGGGGTCTTAGGGTTAGGCACCACCAGGGGGGTTTAGGGGTTAGGGATAGGTACAGAGAGGGTTCTGTGTGTTAACGTTAAATAGCAATAAGCGGCAAACGGATTAGTGGCAACACTGTGCGCCATTATTCTCAGGCGCCATTTTCAGATGGATCCCCCCAGCTATCCAACCAATTCCCGCAGGTCTCCGATGGGCTTTGTGTACATCTACTGGCTATAGGCTTATCTTTGTATATGCCATGAATTTTCTATGTACACCTTGAATATAGTGGTCCTTCCTTTAGAATGCTGTGGCTACATATAGTTCTGTTCACCCAGCACTGCTTATAGTGCATAGACAACCATTTACCAGACTAAAGGCTTTGTCAATTCTTTGTATGCATAATACATGGGGCTATAAATGTCTCTAAATAGTGCTGTCACCATGACGATATGTTTTGTTATTTTCTACCTACATAAAATATAAACATTATCAGTTGGTGTGCCTTGATTGCTGTTTTGTTGTGCTTGCTGAGGGCTGTTTATACAAGACTCATTAATAGACGCACCCTTGTTCACACTTTTGTTTTTGTTTTTTTAGGTTGTTTGTTAATTAGTGCAAGCCCTTAATTAATGTATGCAGTGTTTTTTTGTTGCCACAGCAACAGCCGACAACAAACTCAGTGGAGAAAAAGTCAAAATGGCAAAATGGCTGCCAGCGATGTTCCTGGTTGGATCACGGCTGGAACTGAGCGGAAACGTTGCCAGGAATGATACTGTCCCTATTCTTATCTGTCATGTCACCGGAAATATGCTCTATAATTAGTCTATTGTACAGAAGTGGTGACAGGACCCTCCAGGAATAATTCTCACAGTGGCGGAGGGCTGGGCAGAGAATTCGTCACCATCCCATCTAACAGGAAGCTGCAGTCACTGACCCAGCCTAAACCACACACTGTAAAACAAAACTGATCAAAGGTAATAAAATAAATGTGAAGCCTGTCGTACATTGTTTTGCGGTCTGTTGCTCCTGATTGGATTGGAGTCACCCTGTCCATCACTACTTTGCCACTGCTGCTGCTAAGTGCTTTTATGTGTTGTATAGAGAGTTAGAACAGCAGTTAAAAGTGCCAGTAAGCTGCAGAATAAATGAAAGCAGGCCCGGATTTACATCACCTATAGGCACCGATGTCCTGGCACCTTAGATTTCGCCCTCCATGAACCTACAAACACCTGCTGAACTGCACCACAAATGTGCTGGCTGGCCCCGCTGTCACTTCCCCCTTAGTCCCCTTGCCCGTTATAGGTAGCTACAGCTGCCCCTTAGTATTAGGTAGAAAGAACGATCCTCAGCAGGGGTCTTGCTAGGTTCCTAAACGATCCGGGGCACTTTTGGGCACTCCAGGAAAAAATGGGTGGGGCACACAATAGAATGTGGGTGTGGTCATGGGTGGAGCCAAATCTACATGAACTTAAAGGGGCACTATGGCAAAACATTTTAAAATGTAAAATATGTGCAAACATAAGAACTATGTTTCTGTCACTTACAGTAGGTAGTAAAAATCTGACAGAAGTGACAGGTTTTGGACTAGTCCATCTCTTCATGGTGGGATTCTCAGGGATTTATTTTTAAAAGCACTTAGTGAATGGCAGTTGCTCTGTCCAACTGCCAAAAAACCGTATAGCGAGCAAGGAAGCTGGCCAGTATCATTTTTAAAGCCTTTTTAGGGAATATCTTCATAAAGAATAAAAGCCTTGCTGAGAATCCCCTATGAAGAGATGAACTAGTCCAAAACCTGTTGCTTCTGTCAGATTTCTGCTACCTACTGTAAGTGACCGCAACATAGGGGAAAAGTAATTTATGGCTCCTTTTACTCTGGAAAAAACGTACTTCTTATTTGTCTATGTTTTCACATATTTTAAATTTTACAATTTTTCGCCATAGTGCCCCTTTAACATAAATCTAAGCAGCTCTGCCCAGTAAAATGTTGGATGCAGCCCCCTTCCATTAATACAAAAAATAGGCAGTGCCATTTAAACATAACTAGGCAGAGTTGCCTGACTTCTGTGCTGGCTGGTCTGGCTTTCTGCTGGGCGGGCTGGCCTAATGCCAGGTTGTCTGGCAGTCCCCCTACAGCATTCCCTAATCTTCTAGTGCACCCCCGTCCATGCTTCCATGGGCCTCCCATCAAGGCACCACAACTCCCAGCATGCCCCCAGAGACTAATCACAGCTCCCTGCTTACCCCCATAAAGGCATCACAGCAACCAGCATGGCACCACAGCACCCAATATGCCCCCATATAGGTTCCACAGCACCCAGCATACTGATCATTCATGCAGCACAGCTCCCAGCATGCCCGCCATTGAGGCACCACAGCTCCCAGCATGCCTCCATGGAGGCTCCACAGCTCTGACCCTGCCTGGGGGAACATCTAGGGCACCTCAAAATGGATCCGTGGCACGTGCCACTGATCTTTGGGGCTAGCAACGCCCCTGATCCTCAGTATTAATTGGCTACCATAGTGGTGCCCACAAGTATTAGGTGCCCCCAACAGGAGATCTGGTTATTGGAATGCCGAGTCCTGAGTGAGTAATAGTGTTGGGCGAACATCTAGATGTTCGGGTTCGGGCCGAACATGGCCGCGATGTTCGGGTGTTCGACCCGAACTCCGAACATAATGGAAGTCAATGGGGACCCGAACTTTTGTGCTTTGTAAAGCCTCCTTACATGCTACATACCCCAAATTTACAGGGTATGTGCACCTTGGGAGTGGTTACAAGAGGGAAAAAAAATTAGCAAAAAGAGCTTATAGTTTTTGAGAAAATCGATTTTAAAGTTTCAAAGGGAAAACTGTCTTTTAAATGCGGGAAATGTCTGTTTTCTTTGCACAGGTAACATGCTTTTTGTCGGCATGCAGTCATAAATGTAATACATATAAGAGGTTCCAGGAAAAGGGACCGGTAACGCTAACCCAGCAGCAGCACACGTGATGGAACAGGAGGAGGGTGGCGCAGGAGGAGAAGGCCACGCTTTGAGACACAACAACCCAGGCCTTGCATGAGGACAAGAAGCGTGCGGATAGCATGCTTTGTACCGCCATGCAGTCATAAATGTAATAAAGATAAGTGGTTCAATAAACAGGGACCACGCGGCAACGCTAACCCAGCAGCAGCAGACGTGATGGAACAGGAGGAGGCGCAGGAGGAGAAGGCCATGCTTTGTGAGACACAACAACCCAGGCCTTGCATGAGGACAAGAAGCGTGCGGATAGCATGCTTTGTACCGCCATGCAGTCATAAATGTAATAAAGATAAGTGGTTCAATAAACAGGGACCACGCGGCAACGCTAACCCAGCAGCAGCAGACGTGATGGAAAAGGAGGAGGCGCAGGAGGAGAAGGCCACGCTTTGTGAGACACAACAACCCAGGCCTTGCATGAGGACAAGAAGCGTGCGGATAGCATGCTTTGTACCGCCATGCAGTCATAAATGTAATAAAGATAAGAGGTTCCATAAACAGGGACCGGCAACGCTAACCCAGCAGCAGCAGCAGCAGCACACGTGATGGAACAGGAGGAGGCGCAGGAGGAGAAGGCCACGCTTTGTGAGACACAACAACCCAGGCCTTGCATGAGGACAAAAAGCGTGCGGATAGCATGCTTTGTACCGCCATGCAGTCATAAATGTAATAAAGATAAGAGGTTCCATAAACAGGGACCGGCAACGCTAACCCAGCAGCAGCAGCAGCAGCACACGTGATGGAACAGGAGGAGGCGCAGGAGGAGAAGGCCACGCTTTGTGAGACACAACAACCCAGGCCTTGCATGAGGACAAAAAGCGTGCGGATAGCATGCTTTTTACCGCCATGCATGCAGTCATAAATGTAATAAAGATAAGAGGTTCAATAAACAGGGACCGGGCGGCAACGCTAACCCAGCAGCAGCAGCACACGTGATGGAACAGGAGCAGGCGCAGGAGGAGAAGAAGGCCATGCTTTTTGAGACACAACAACCCAGGCCTTGCATGAGGACAAAAAGCGTGCGGATATAGCAGCAATGCTTTTTGCCGCCATGCAGTCATAAATGTAATACAGATGAGAGGTTCAATAAACAGGGACCGGAAACGCTAAACCATCCCAGATGTTCATTGGTCATGTTACTTGGTTGGGGTCCTGGAGTGTTTTGTAGTCGTTTCCAATCTAGGATTGATTCATTTTAATTTGAGTCAGACGGTCTGCATTTTCTGTGGAGAGGCGGATACGCCGATCTGTGACGATGCCTCCGGCAGCACTGAAACAGCGTTCTGACATAACGCTGGCTGCCGGGCAAGCCAGCACCTCTATTGCGTACATTGCCAGTTCGTGCCAGGTGTCTAGCTTCATGCCCGGTTTCAGGTCCAGCGGTGCCAGCCACAAATCCGTCTGTTCCTTTATTCCCCTCCAAATTTCCTCCCCTGTGTGCTGCTTATCCCCAAGGCAGATCAGCTTCAGCAACGCTTGCTAACGCATGCCAACAGCTGTGCTGCACTGCTTCCACGATCCTACTGCTGCTGGTGCTGGGTTAGCGTTTCCGGATGAGGTACAGCTTTAAGATGCGTTGGAGGAGAAGGAGTCAGAGAGGTAGGTGCTGCTGTTGTTATCCAGTGGGAGGGACGGCGGTGCAGCTGTTTGCGGCGTGGGCAACACCCGCGCCGTAGCAGGTGAGGAATCGCTGCCAGGCTCCACAAGGTTCACCCAGTGCGCGGTAAGGGAGATGTATCGACCCTGGCCGAACGCACTCGTCCAGGTGTCAGTGGTGAGGTGAACCTTGCAGGCAATGGCATTCTTCAAGCTTCGGGTTATTTAGCTGACCACGTGCTCATGCAACTCAGGCACTGCAGAGCGCGCAAAGTGGTAGCGGCTGGGAACCACGTAACGTGGGATGGCCACTGACATCATGCCCTTGAAGCTGTTTGTCTCCACCACTCGATATGGCAGCATTTCGCAGGCCAGAACCTTGGCTATGCTGGCTGGCTGTTACTGCCACGGCCCGGGGGTCATTTGCTGGCAATTTCCTCTTGCGCTCAAACATCTCAGAGACAGACAACTCAACCGTAGGGCTGCACACCGAAGGGCTGTTGGTTGTTGTGTTTGATGAACACTGAGAGACCTCAAGAGCACTAGTCCGGAAAGTGACAGTGTCAGCATCGTCTGATGTTTGTGAATGTTGTGAACCACGCAATGGCTGGGCTACTGCTGCTGCTGAGGCGGGTCTGGTGGTGAGTCTGGTGAACCCAAGGGAGGCAGTGTTGCTGGTGGTACCCTGTCCTGCCGCGTTTGCCCACAGAGTGGGATGTTTGGATAGAATGTGGCGGCTCATGCTGGTGGTGGAGAGGTTGTTAATACTTTTCCCCCTGCTCAGGCGGGTCTTGCACACCTTGCAAATCGCCATGGTAACATCCTCAGTGCAGTCTTCAAAGAAAGCCCAGACTTTGGAGCACCTGCCTTGCTGGCGATTTCTGTTTGCGCCTCTTTTGTCTCTCACTTGAACTTCCATGCTTGCGGTGCCTGAAATTGCGCGCCGCCTACCTTGTGGCACAAGGCAAACTCGTGCAGCAGTGGGTTCCTCAACAGACTCATCTGTGCTGCTGCTACGACGGCGATGTTCTCGTTCACAAACAAAATCTGGGTCTATGTCCACATTGTCCATACCCTCCTCTTCCATCTCCTCAAACTCGTCATATGTCATTGTGGGGGGCCGCCGCCGTGGAGTAGAGCTCCCCAGAACAACCTCTGCGCAGCTCACTCCAACGTCGTCTGGTTATCTGGCAGTTGTGTGCGTGGTGTCGCTGCCGGTTGTGTCAGCTTTGTGCCCACTGGCTCCTCGTAACTGGCTGAGGACTCGGACCTCGTGCGTGATGTGCTGGTGCTGCTTAACCCACTGCTGGACGCTTGAGAGGTCATCCAAGTAATTATCTGGTCCTGTTCTTTTGGATCTGTGAGGGTTGTTGTCCTGGACAACATGGGCGGTATTGAGTGGGTTTTCTTGGGTGCTCCCCTGTGGCCTGTACGTGAACCGTCAGGGGAAACACCTCTTCCCTTGCCCCTCCCTCTTTCACCGGATTTCTTCCTCATTTCACTTATCCTTAAAGTACACGCTGACTGGCAGCAGTACAGTGGCAGTACAGAAATGCTATACAGTGGTGGGTGAGCGGTGTACCACTATTGTCAGCAGCGACACAGAGCACAATGCTATACAGTGGCGGGTGAGCGGTGTACTACTGTTCCCAGCAGACACAGAGTGGAAGTAAACACAATGCTATATAGTGTGGCTGAGCCGTGTACACAGAGTGGCATTAAACACAATGCTATATAGTCTGCTATATAGTCACCCCGAACAGGGTGATGTTCTGCAGAACCCGAACAGTGGCAAACACTGTTCGCCCAACACTACTGGGAGGGAACGCAGATTTTAGTACCTAAACACACGATACAACATGTTTTCCGGGGTCGGACTCTGAGGCACATACAGATGGTCCCGATCATCATCCTCATCATACAACTCTTCTCCTGAGTCTGACCCACCCACCACCTCTGCCACCCCAACATCCCCAGACACAGACCCCTCATCGTCCTCAACATTAACTTGGGATGCTGGCCTGAGCCAGACCTCCTCCTCCACATCAGGCCCCATCATCTCCTCAATGGCAGCCCTCATTAATCGCTCTGGCGACGGACCGATGGACACAACGTTCTCCTTCGGGGAGGGCTGCTGCTGACCACTGGCTGCTGGGGTGGATGTTATAGCTTGCGTGGGGCGTTGGCTGTTGCTGTTGTTGGGAGTGCTGCTCACAGCGGAGGTCTCTGGGGAACTCATGTTGAGCTCATATAGTGGTTGACGGTGAGTGGAGTATTACTGATCCCAGCAATATACACACTGACTGGCAGAGTACGCAATGCTATATAGTGTGGCTGAGCGGTGTACACAGAGTGGCAGTAAACACAATGCTATATAGTCTGGCTGAGCGAGCGGTGTACTACTGTTCCCAGCAGAATCAGAGTGGCAGTAAACAATGGTATATAGTCTGGCTGAGCAGTGTACACAGAGTGTCAGTAAACAATGGTATATAGTCTGGCTGAGCGGTGTACACAGAGATTTTTAGTAAACAATGGTATATAGTCTGGCTGAGCGGTGTACACAGAGTGTCAGTAAACAATGGTATATAGTCTGGCTGAGCGGTGTACACAGAGATTTTTAGTAAACAATGGTATATAGTCTGGCTGAGCGGTGTACACAGAGTGTCAGTAAACAATGGTATATAGTCTGGCTGAGCGGTGTACACAGAGTGTCAGTAAACAATGGTATATAGTCTGGCTGAGCGGTGTACACAGAGTGTCAGTAAACAATGGTATATAGTCTGGCTGAGCGGTGTACACAGAGTGTCAGTAAACAACGGTATATAGTCTGGCTGAGCGGTGTACACAGAGTGTCAGTAAACAATGGTATATAGTCTGGCTGAGCGGTGTACACAGAGTGTCAGTAATCAATGGTATATAGTCTGGCTGAGCGGTGTACACAGAGTGGCAGTAAACACAATGCTATATATAGCGTGGCTGAGCGAGGTGCACAGTGGCAGTACACACAATGCTATATAGTCAGGCTAAGCCGTGTACACAGAGTGTCAAAAAACACAATGCTATATATAGTGTGGCTGAGCGAGGTGCACAGTGGCAGTACACACAATGCTATATAGTCAGGCTAAGCCGTGTACACAGAGTGTCAGAAAACACAATGCTATATATAGCGTGGCTGAGCGAGGTGCACAGTGGCAGTACACACAATGCTATATAGCCAGGCTAAGCCGTGTACACAGAGTGTCAGAAAACACAATGCTATATATAGCGTGGCTGAGCGAGGTACACAGTGGCAGTAAACAATGCTATATATATAGTGTGGCTGAGCGAGCGGTGTACTACTGTTCCCAGCAGCGACACACAATGACTGGGGGGGACCCTGGCTAGCGTGGCTGGAGAGTGAACTACCCTGCCTGCCTACCCAAAGCTAAACCCACAGAGAAATGGCGGAGATATGACGTGGTTCGGGTATTTATTTACCCGAACCACGTGACCGTTCGGCCAATCAGAGCGCGTTCGGGCCCGAACCACGTGACCCGTTCGGCCAATCACAGCGCTAGCCGAACGTTCGGGGAACGTTCGGCCATGCGCTCTTAGTTCGGCCATGTGGCCGAACGGTTTGGCCGAGCACCGTCAGGTGTTCGGCCGAACTCGAACATCACCCGAACAGGGTGATGTTCTGCAGAACCCGAACAGTGGCGAACACTGTTCGCCCAACACTAGTGAGTAACCACTCATTTACACTCTGCTCAGGACCCTGCATAGGTAAAGCAGGAAGGAGGCACTTGGGGACTGGAGGGAAATGAGCCGCCTTTCCATCAACAGGAGACTGTAGGCATGTGCCCACAGTGCCTTATGGTAAATCCAGCCTTGAATGGGAAGCACAGCAGGGGAGAGTCTGAAAAAACAGATCTTAAAAGAGAGACATAACTAGAAATTGCAGGGCCCCCTAGCAAAACCCTTCCAACACCCTCCAGATATTAGGCAGCCAGTGCTCACATCCCCCCAACCGCACACCTACCCACCCACCCATAGTCTTATTAGTCTCTGCCCTTCCCCCCCAAATAACAGAACAGAAGTAGCGGAGCCCAATACTTTACCTGCTTACAGCAGAAGGACAGGTCCTCTCTTCAGTGCAACTCCGGGTGTACAACTGCATTGCATCTCCCGTCTCTGCATGTCATGTGACTTACATCAGGAGCTGCAAGAAGGCTGTGGAGTGTGCAGTTACACTAAAGACTAGAGTGAGAAACTGCCCCACAAGGAAGCAGGGTGAAGTATCACTTTCTGCTACCAATCAAAATTGAAGGTGTGTACCAGGCTTTAATTGTTGCAGGAGCTACAAATGCAAACTCTAAAGCCTGGTACACACATCCTCCACTCACCCCCATCATCCGCTCCTTCGCTGCCTATACTGGGGGCACCTTTACCTAGTTACCTATACTGGGGGCACCTTTACCTAGCTACCTATATGGGGGGAAAATAGGTAAAAATAAATATATAAATAAACAAACAAACATGCCAGCAGGTATCAGAGCCCACCAACAGAAAACGCTGTTGTTGGGCAGAAAAGGGGGTGGGGGAATCACTTGTAGCCCTAATTAGTAAAAAAATCGCCGGGTCACTACACCCCGTAAGCCCGTGGTCCTGAAGTGGTTAAATCTGATAACTTTTGAATAACATTTTTTAAAAAGTTAGAAATTGCAAATGTATTTCCTAACAGATGTCAAATCCAGTGACACTTGGAGTTTGACTTCAGTCTTTTCTGAGCATCTTGCAGGAAGCTCTTCCGGGCAGATTGACATTTTTTCGGATGTTGTTATCACTGTCCTTCATTCTGTACATGGTGGACATCTCTGGGATACACAGTGTGCGAGGGGAAAAGACGAAACCAGAGTGGGTGACACCGTATGAAATTCACAGGAAGCAGTTCTCAGAAACCAGGCTTAAAGAGTAACTCAGTTCTCAGAAGTTACACTGTACAGTTTCCTTTATACAGTAGGAGACAAATCCAATTGGGACTGAGCCCTATGATTCTGTACCGTGTATCGACCAGCTGATCGGGCCAGCTGATAATATTCAGCTGGCCCGATCATGCCGCTCGATTCCCGTCAGCGGACAATGGCAAGGAATTGAGCGGTGATAAGGAAGCGCTGGGGGGACGAGCGGCAATCGATCCGCGCGCACGCGTGGACGAGCAGGGATGCACCGGCATTGAGCCGCTGGCTCGACCCGGCGCATAAAACGAGCCGTGTATGCCCGGCATTAGGGTTGAGTCTAAATTAGATTTGTCTGCTATTGCATGCTAAATAGGTGGCTTGATGGTCCCATTCACACTGGCAAATGCGAAACGCTTAGCGCTAGCATTTTGCGCTGGTGATTTAACCATGATTGTCACTGTAAAATCACTGTACACTCTAGCGCTTTTTAGCATTCTAATCGCCATCGCTCTAGAATCACGGAAAAATGCTGCATGCTCCGCGTTTTGCGATTGCCGCTAATTGCGAATCGACGGCGATCGGCGGCAATCGTGGAAGTGATATCACTGCCATATAATTTGTATTGCACTAGCGCTTTAAAAAGCGCCAGCGATTCAGCGATAATCCCCCGTTAATCGCTCCAGTGAGAATGGGCCCTTATCTGAAGTCTCCAAGAAACTGATTTACCTGAGGCCCCCGGATAACTTCCTTGCACAGTCTTTGATATGGTGAAGCTCTCAGGTTATCATTCAACCCATTTCAATGAAACTGTTTTAATTAGATTCTGCAATTGTCCAAATAGTCCTGTAGACATTTTCAAATCCAAATCCAAAAAAAGCTTTATTGGCAGGACCAAATACATTTAGCATTGCCAAAGCAAAACAAAGCATTAACATGGGGAGGGGGATGTGGGAATAAGGGAAGGGTATAGGGGGTTGGGGTATGTAGTCCTTAGGGTGTGGAGGATGTAAGCAGTGGTGCTCAAATACCCCTTTTTAAAATTCGAGTTTGGTCGAATTCGAATAGTAAATTATTCGAGGTCATTCGAATATTCGAGTCGAATAATTTTTACTATTCGATTCGACCTCGGACTTCGAGCTCACTATTCGAGTCGGTATTCGAGCTAACTATTCGAGCTGACTATTCGAATTGGCCTTAAATAGCTTCCAACACTTGTTTTGAGGGTGAATGATGCAAGAAACCTCTTTTTTTCCAAGTAACAACAGCAAGTGATTATGTGGGGATGTTCCTTTAAAAAAAAATGTGGAAAGAGAAGTTGTGTCCTTAATTTTGTTCAGTAGTGTTACTGTATATACTTGTTCTTCTTCTTCTTTATCTTTCTTCTTCTTCTTCTTCTTCTTCTTCTTCTTCTTCTTCTTCTTCTTCTTCTTCTTCTTCTTCTTCTTCTTCTTCTTCTTCTCCTTCCTTTTCAATATAGTCTTATTCTTCTTCACGTATTTCTCTTTTCAATTTTTTTTTAAAGAAATGCATCTATTTTTGAGCGTAACAAATAGCTGGTGGGCGCACGCATGTTGGAAGCGCCATTGTATGTGCTCCCTGGCAGTGGAAACACAAAGACAGCAGGAGGTAAATTCAGCAGCAGGAGGAGGAGGATGAGTGTGTGGCAGCAGGCAGTCAATGAGGCAGGCAGCTCGCCGTGACATAATAGCCCTGGTACCTAGCGGTGATACCAGGGCTGTAAATAAACACAACAGGAGGTCCCAGACAGCGGTCGTGCAGCCCACATTGTGTCCAATACACAACTGGGACAACACAGTTTTCAACCCGGGCACCTCAGAAAAATTAAACCTTTTTTTTTTTTTTATGGTTTTTTGGTTTTTGGTTTTGCAACCAATATAGCTATTGTTTGACGTAATAGCTGGTGGCAGAGTGGCAGCAGAAGGTAAATCATCTGTGTACCCTGGCAGTGGGAAACACAGACAGACAGCAGCAGCAGGAGGAGGAATGGAGGAGTAGGCGAGCAGCTATTGTTTGACGTAATAGCTGGTGGCAGAGTGGCAGCAGAAGGTAAATCATCTGTGTACCCTGGCAGTGGGAAACACAGACAGACAGCAGCAGCAGCAGCAGGAGGAGGTATGGAGGAGCAGTGTGAGTGTGGCAGCAGGTAGGCAGCGTGACATAATAGCCCTGGTACCTAGCGGTGATACCAGGGCTGTAAATAAACACAACAGGAGGTCCCAGACAGCGGTCGTGCAGCCCACATTGTGTCCAATACACAACTGGGACAACACAGTTTTCAACCCGGGCACCTCAGAAAAATTAAACCTTTTTTTTTTTTTTATGGTTTTTTGGTTTTTGGTTTTGCAACCAATATAGCTATTGTTTGACGTAATAGCTGGTGGCAGAGTGGCAGCAGAAGGTAAATCATCTGTGTACCCTGGCAGTGGGAAACACAGACAGACAGCAGCAGCAGGAGGAGGAATGGAGGAGTAGGCGAGCAGCTATTGTTTGACGTAATAGCTGGTGGCAGAGTGGCAGCAGAAGGTAAATCATCTGTGTACCCTGGCAGTGGGAAACACAGACAGACAGCAGCAGCAGCAGCAGGAGGAGGTATGGAGGAGCAGTGTGAGTGTGGCAGCAGGTAGGCAGCGTGACATAATAGCCCTGGTACCTAGCGGTGATACCAGGGCTGTAAATAAACACAACAGGAGGTCCCAGACAGCGGTCGTGCAGCCCACATTGTGTCCAATACACAACTGGGACAACACAGTTTTCAACCCGGGCACCTCAGAAAAATTAAACCTTTTTTTTTTTTTTATGGTTTTTTGGTTTTGCAACCAATATAGCTATTGTTTGACGTAATAGCTGGTGGCAGAGTGGCAGCAGAAGGTAAATCATCTGTGTACCCTGGCAGTGGGAAACACAGACAGACAGCAGCAGCAGGAGGAGGAATGGAGGAGTAGGCGAGCAGCTATTGTTTGACGTAATAGCTGGTGGCAGAGTGGCAGCAGAAGGTAAATCATCTGTGTACCCTGGCAGTGGGAAACACAGACAGACAGCAGCAGCAGCAGCAGGAGGAGGTATGGAGGAGCAGTGTGAGTGTGGCAGCAGGTAGGCAGCGTGACATAATAGCCCTGGTACCTAGCGGTGATACCAGGGCTGTAAATAAACACAACAGGAGGTCCCAGACAGCGGTCGTGCAGCCCACATTGTGTCCAATACACAACTGGGACAACACAGTTTTCAACCCGGGCACCTCAGAAAAATTAAACCTTTTTTTTTTTTTTATGGGTTTTTGGTTTTGCAACCAATATAGCTATTGTTTGACGTAATAGCTGGTGGCAGAGTGGCAGCAGAAGGTAAATCATCTGTGTACCCTGGCAGTGGGAAACACAGACAGACAGACAGCAGCAGCAGGAGGAGGAATGGAGGAGTAGGCGAGCAGCTATTGTTTGACGTAATAGCTGGTGGCAGAGTGGCAGCAGAAGGTAAATCATCTGTGTACCCTGGCAGTGGGAAACACAGACAGACAGCAGCAGCAGCAGCAGCAGGAGGAGGTATGGAGGAGCAGTGTGAGTGTGGCAGCAGGTAGGCAGCGTGACATAATAGCCCTGGTACCTAGCGGTGATACCAGGGCTGTAAATAAACACAACAGGAGGTCCCAGACAGCGGTCGTGCAGCCCACATTGTGTCCAATACACAACTGGGACAACACAGTTTTCAACCCGGGCACCTCAGAAAAATTAAACCTTTTTTTTTTTTTATGGTTTTTTGGTTTTTGGTTTTGCAACCAATATAGCTATTGTTTGACGTAATAGCTGGTGGCAGAGTGGCAGCAGAAGGTAAATCATCTGTGTACCCTGGCAGTGGGAAACACAGACAGACAGCAGCAGCAGGAGGAGGAATGGAGGAGTAGGCGAGCAGCTATTGTTTGACGTAATAGCTGGTGGCAGAGTGGCAGCAGAAGGTAAATCATCTGTGTACCCTGGCAGTGGGAAACACAGACAGACAGCAGCAGCAGCAGCAGGAGGAGGTATGGAGGAGCAGTGTGAGTGTGGCAGCAGGTAGGCAGCGTGACATAATAGCCCTGGTACCTAGCGGTGATACCAGGGCTGTAAATAAACACAACAGGAGGTCCCAGACAGCGGTCGTGCAGCCCACATTGTGTCCAATACACAACTGGGACAACACAGTTTTCAACCCGGGCACCTCAGAAAAATTAAACCTTTTTTTTTTTTATGGTTTTTGGTTTTGCAACCAATATAGCTATTGTTTGACGTAATAGCTGGTGGCAGAGTGGCAGCAGAAGGTAAATCATCTGTGTACCCTGGCAGTGGGAAACACAGACAGACAGCAGAAGGGCAGTACACAGCAGCCCACTGTAGGTGTAAAATGTGTGGCTGCAGGCGACGTAATAGTCAAAGTGAACCAGGCTGGCTTAGTGAGCAGGAGCCAGGAGGTGGTAAAGGGTGGTAAGGCACATTAACGATGGTTCCGGCAGCCAGTTCATGTCCCCCTCTCGCCGACAACAGGGGCCAGGAACTCGCCTTCCACCCACGCCTGGTTCATCTTGAGAAACGTCAGTCTGTCCACAGACTTGTGAGACAGACGTGAGCGTTTCTCGGTGACCACGCCACCAGCTGCACTGAAGCAGCGCTCGGACAGCACGCTGGAAGGGGGGCAGGATAGCACTTCCAGGGCGTACTGCGCCAGCTCGCTCCAGATCTCCATGCGCTTGACCCAATACTCCATGGGATCAACAGGGGCATCGCTGTCAAGCCCGCTGTACGACCCCATGTAGTCAGCCACCATGCGGGTCAGGCGCTGGCTGTGACCGGAGGAGGATGCTGCTGCATGCATCTCCTCTCTAGTCACTGCTGCCGGAGCCTCTACAGTCCTGTAGAGCTCGTGGCTGAGAGACAGCAGGTCTGTGGGGCGCTTGCTGCTGCTGGATGCAGGCACCTGCTGCTGCCTCTGTGCTGGCTGCTGGACAGTGGGGGTGGAAGGCTGGGGGAAGGCTTCCTCCAAGCGCTCAACAAGGGCCTGCTGCAAGCTCCTTATTTGTTGCACTGGGTCTCCTCCTGCAGGCGGCAGGAACTGGCTCAACTTCCCCTTGAGGCGTGGGTCCAACATCATGCTGATCCAGATGTCCTCCCTCTGCTTCATCTGGATCACCCTGGGGTCCCTGCGCAGGCACGTCAGCATGTGCGCTGCCATTGGGAAGAGGCGGGCCACGTCTGCTGGCACATCGACGTCAGTGCTGTCCTCATCCTCCTCCTCTGCTGCCTCATCCTCTCTCCACCCCCGCACCAACTCAGCTGCGCTGTGCTGATCCCCCTCATCAGCAGCCAGGTCAGGGACCTCCACCAAGTCCTCCTCCTCCTCCCCCTCAGAGGTGGACTGCGCAGCTGGTTGCCGCTCCTGCTGGTCCAAGGCTGCCGCTCCCTGTTCCAGCAAAGCATCGAGGGCCCTGTTCAGCAGAGAAACCAGGGGCACCCACTCGCAGACCATAGCATGGTCCCTGCTCACCATGTTTGTGGCCTGCAGGAAGGGAGCCAGCACTAAGCACACCTGCTGCATGTGCCTCCAGTCATCATCGGGGACGATGGACGGGAAGTTGCTGGTCTTGTCCCTTCTCAGAGCTGCGGAAACAGTGGCCAGGGCAAGGTACTGTTTGACAGCGTGCCTCTGTTCAACCAGACGCTCCAACATCGCCAGGGTGGAGTTCCAGCGAGTCGGAACGTCAAGGATCAGCCGATGGCGTGGCAGATCCAGCTCCTTTTGCACGTCTTCCAGGCTCGCACAGGCTGCAGCCGAGCGCCGGAAGTGACGCACAACATTCCTTGCCGTTTCCAGCAGTTCGCCCATCCCCTGGTAGGTGCGCAGGAACTTCTGCACCACCAGGTTCAGCACGTGGGCAAGACAGGGGATGTGGGTCAGGTTTCCCCTGTGTATTGCGGCAACCAGATTGGCCCCATTGTCGGCCACCACCTCTCCGACTCTGAGGCCTCTGGGGGTCAGCCAAATCCTCTCCTGCTCCTGGAGTTTGGCCAACACATGGGTTGCCGTCAGCTTGGTCTTCCCAAGGCTGACCAAGTGCAGCAGCGCTTGGCAGTGGCGGGCCTTCACGCTGCTGCTGAGGCGGGGGGTTTGGCCAGGTGTGCCGGAGGATGGCAGAGGATCGGAGGAACCTGCTGCAGTTCCCCTGAGCCTGCGGGGTGGCACCACCCACTGTGTTGCTGCTGCTGCTGTGCCCGCTGCTGCTCTCCCATCCTCACCCCCTTCCACCAAGCTGACCCAGTGGACAGTGAAGGACAGGTAGCGGCCTGTCCCGAAGCGGCTGCTCCAGGAGTCCATGGTGACGTGGACCCTTTCACCAACCGCGTGCTCCAGCCCTCGCTCCACATTGGCCATCACAAAGCGGTGCAGTGCAGGAATGGCCTTGCGGGAGAAAAAGTGTCTGCTGGGGAGCTGCCAGTCTGGGGCTGCGCAAGCAAGCAGCGCACGAATGTCGCTCCCCTCCTGCACGAGCGTGTACGGCAGGAGTTGGGAGCACATGGCCCGTGCCAGCAAGCCGTTCAGCTGCCGCACGCGACGGCTGCTGGGAGGCAGAGCCCTAACCACCCCCTGGAAGGACTCGCTCAAAAGGCTCTGGCGTGGCCTTTTGCTGACACGGGAATCAGCAGACACAGCGGAGGAGGCCACTGAGGACTGGCTGCCAGAACAGGCCTCAGTGTCGGCGGCAGGAGTTGCAGAGGGGGGAGGAGCAGTGCGTTTCCGCACTCCTGCTGGTGCTGCTGGAGGAGCAGGAGGGCGGGTGGCTGCTGTTGCTGCTGCTGAAGGCTGTGCAGTGATGGGTGTGGTGCCACTGCCAGCACCAGATGCCTTCAGCCTCTGGAACTCCTCATGCTGGTGGAAATGTTTAGCCGCAAGGTGGTTGATGAGCGAGCTGGTGCAGAACTTTAAGGGGTCTGCACCTCTGCTCAACTTCCGCTGACAGTGGTTGCAAGTGGCGTACTTGCTGTACACAGTGGGCATGGTGAAATATCGCCAGATTGGTGACTTAAACATCCCCCTACGGCATGGAAGCGCTGCTGCCTGTCTCCCTGTGGTGGTTGGGGGGGGGGCTTGGGTGCGGCTGGTGGTGGTACTGGCTGATGCTGCTGCTGCTGAGCCTGAGACACCAGCAGGGTGTGGGACGCTGCCAATGCTTGCAATGATGCGCCTCCTTGCAAGGCCCACAAGCGCATCCTCCTCCTCCTCCTCAGAGCTGCTGAGGACGACATCCCCTGGAGGTGGTGGCACCCAGTCTCTGTCTGTCACCGGGTCATCATCATCCTCCCCCTCCTGAAACATGTCCTGCTGGGATGAGGACCCCCCAAACTCCTCTCCTGATGCATGGATGGGCTGCTTGACTGTCGCCACAGTCTTGCTGTCCAATCCCTCATCCCCCAAAGTGCCCATCAGCATCTCCTCCTCAAGATCGCCAACAACAGCAGACAATTTACTCATGATGCCTGGGGTCAAAAGACTGCTGAATGACAGGTCGGCGAGTGACGGTGAACTGGCCTCCTCCCCAGACCCTGCTGGGCGGCTGCTGCGAACAGGGGTGGTGGTGGTGGTGAGGGTGGAGGCCTCGGATGCAGAGCTGATGGCGGGCTGCTCATCCTCCGTCATGAGTTGCACCACAGTGTCTGCATCCTTTTGCTCAATGGGACGTTTCCGACCCGGCTGGAGGAAAATGGGAGCAGGTGCTACACGCTGCTGCTGCTGTGTCTCTGCAGCGTGAGTTGCAGATGCTCCTGCTGGGCGGCGCCCAAGGCGTCCACGGCCAGTGGCTATGGGAGGAATGTTAGCCACTGACGCTGCTGCTGCTGCTGCGGAACTGTGCATGGTGGCGCGCCCGCGGCCGCGGCTTGCCACAATGCTGCTCCCTCTCCTCCTGATTCCCTTGCTGCCCTTCCCCTTGCCCAAACCGCGCTGGCTGCCACTTCCAGACATCTTCAATGTTTTGGGCGTATAGACAAAAGTTTTTTAAAAGGGCGGGTGAAAAGTGGGGTACTTTAATGGAGTGGGTTGGTTGGTGAGGTGACTGAGTGAGTGTCCCCTAGTACAGTAAGTAAGTAGTAACAGTCAGGAAGTACAACTAGCAGTTACAATAATCAGTAGTAATCACAAGTAAATTTAGTGTGTGTACACTCAGACAGTGAGTGCCCGCACGCAGGAGCTAGTAGCCTATGAACACAGTGACTGAGTGTCCTAGACTCCTAGTACAGTAAGAGTAAGTAGTAACAGTAAGTAGAACTAACTAATTACAATAATCAATCAGCGATCAGAAGGAAATGGAGTGTGGGTGGTGTGTGTACACTCAGACAGTGAGTGCCCGCACGCAGGAGCTAGTAGCCTATGAACACAGTGACTGAGTGTCCTAGACTCCTAGTACAGTAAGAGTAAGTAGTAACAGTAAGTAGAACTAACTAATTACAATAATCAATCAGCGATCAGAAGGAAATGGAGTGTGGGTGGTGTGTGTACACTCAGACAGTGAGTGACCGCACGCAGGAGCTAGTAGCCTATGAACACACAGTGACTGAGTGTCCTAGACTCCTAGTACAGTAAGAGTAAGTAGTAACAGTAAGTAGAACTAACTAATTACAATAATCAATCAGCGATCAGAAGGAAATGGAGTGTGGGTGGTGTGTGTACACTCAGACAGTGAGTGCCCGCACGCAGGAGCTAGTAGCCTATGAACACAGTGACTGAGTGTCCTAGACTCCTAGTACAGTAAGAGTAAGTAGTAACAGTAAGTAGAACTAACTAATTACAATAATCAATCAGCGATCAGAAGGAAATGGAGTGTGGGTGGTGTGTGTACACTCAGACAGTGAGTGACCGCACGCAGGAGCTAGTAGCCTATGAACACAGTGACTGAGTGTCCTAGACTCCTAGTACAGTAAGAGTAAGTAGTAACAGTAAGTAGAACTAACTAATTACAATAATCAATCAGCGATCAGAAGGAAATGGAGTGTGGGTGGTGTGTGTACACTCAGACAGTGAGTGACCGCACGCAGGAGCTAGTAGCCTATGAACACACAGTGACTGAGTGTCCTAGACTCCTAGTACAGTAAGAGTAAGTAGTAACAGTAAGTAGAACTAACTAATTACAATAATCAATCAGCGATCAGAAGGAAATGGAGTGTGGGTGGTGTGTGTACACTCAGACAGTGAGTGCCCGCACGCAGGAGCTAGTAGCCTATGAACACAGTGACTGAGTGTCCTAGACTCCTAGTACAGTAAGAGTAAGTAGTAACAGTAAGTAGAACTAACTAATTACAATAATCAATCAGCGATCAGAAGGAAATGGAGTGTGGGTGGTGTGTGTACACTCAGACAGTGAGTGCCCGCACGCAGGAGCTAGTAGCCTATGAACACAGTGACTGAGTGTCCTAGACTCCTAGTACAGTAAGAGTAAGTAGTAACAGTAAGTAGAACTAACTAATTACAATAATCAATCAGCGATCAGAAGGAAATGGAGTGTGGGTGGTGTGTGTACACTCAGACAGTGAGTGACCGCACGCAGGAGCTAGTAGCCTATGAACACACAGTGACTGAGTGTCCTAGACTCCTAGTACAGTAAGAGTAAGTAGTAACAGTAAGTAGAACTAACTAATTACAATAATCAATCAGCGATCAGAAGGAAATGGAGTGTGGGTGGTGTGTGTACACTCAGACAGTGAGTGCCCGCACGCAGGAGCTAGTAGCCTATGAACACAGTGACTGAGTGTCCTAGACTCCTAGTACAGTAAGAGTAAGTAGTAACAGTAAGTAGAACTAACTAATTACAATAATCAATCAGCGATCAGAAGGAAATGGAGTGTGGGTGGTGTGTGTACACTCAGACAGTGAGTGACCGCACGCAGGAGCTAGTAGCCTATGAACACAGTGACTGAGTGTCCTAGACTCCTAGTACAGTAAGAGTAAGTAGTAACAGTAAGTAGAACTAACTAATTACAATAATCAATCAGCGATCAGAAGGAAATGGAGTGTGGGTGGTGTGTGTACACTCAGACAGTGAGTGACCGCACGCAGGAGCTAGTAGCCTATGAACACACAGTGACTGAGTGTCCTAGACTCCTAGTACAGTAAGAGTAAGTAGTAACAGTAAGTAGAACTAACTAATTACAATAATCAATCAGCGATCAGAAGGAAATGGAGTGTGGGTGGTGTGTGTACACTCAGACAGTGAGTGACCGCACGCAGGAGCTAGTAGCCTATGAACACAGTGACTGTCTGACTGAGTGTCCTAGACTCCTAGTACAGTAAGAGTAAGTAGTAACAGTAAGTACAACTAACTAACAATAATCTATCAGTAATCAGAAGGAAATAGAGTGTGTGTACACACAGACAGTGAGTGAGTGCACACACGCAGGAGCTAGCTAGTAGCCTATAAACAGTGACAGTCAGTGAGTGTCCTACTCCTAGTACAGTATAACTACAATACTATTAGTAAAGGACAGCAGAAATACTGGTATAGATGAGAGAAATAAACAGAGGACAGCTGCCCACAGAGGCAAGGCCCCCCTGAGGCCTAAACCTGTAAGCTTGCAGCAGCTGCCTGTCTCTAATGTAACACACAAGCTACTAACTAAAATACAATGTCTATCTAACTAACAACAATATAGGTGTATATGGCAGGTGTAGGTGAGCAAAAACGCTAGGTAAATGATCACAATAGAGCACTTGCTAAGCCAAAGCACAAAGGAGCAACTCTCTCTCTGTACAAGTCTCAGGCAAGCATGGAGAAACGGAACATGGCGGCCGCTATTTATAGGGTAGGGGCTGGCCAGGGTCCCCCTCTGTGATTGGCTGCCGTCAGAGGGCCTGGGAGCCCTCTGATTGGCTCTAAGGACATCAATCTGGGCTATGACGCTATTCGAGCTCGGTACCGAGCTCGAATAGCGCCGTTTGCTCGAATAGCTCGAATAGTGAATGGGCTATTCGAGTGTACTCGGATAGCCCATTCGAATAGCTACAGCTATTCGGAGCTCGAATACCGAGCTCGGATAGCTGAAAAAGAGCTCGAATATTCGAGCTACTCGAATATTCGAGCTCTGCTGAGCACCACTAGATGTAAGGGACAATATGGGGGGCTGGGATATAAAGTCCATAGGGGGGTATTGGGGGTATACAGTCCATGTGGTATCATGTTCCTCTCAGTTGGTGGCAGGCTGTGACATATCGGGCAGCTATTTGCACGGTTGTTTCCTCCTCCCCCAGTAGGATGTAGAGTTTCCTCTCCTCATCTGTGGAGGTAGAATCCTGGATCTAGTCAGAGAGTCTCTGGAAGTGGACAGTCCTCACAGGTGCCACAAAATTACAGTTCACATAGCTCCTTAAAAAGGCGGTCAGATAATTCTCGCTCAGGGCTGTGCAGAACTCCAATGAAAGTAATGTAATTAAAAAGTGCTTAATTTTTACAATAATTATGTATAAATGATTTAGTCAGTGTTTGCTCATTGTAAAATCTTTCCTCTCCCTGATTCAGACATTTACATTCAGAGATTTATCACATGGTGACATTTTTACTGCTGGCAGGTGATGTCACTGGAAGGAGATGCTGCTTGCTTTTTTACCTGGGTCCCGCATGCAATCAGCGTTGCCAGCGGAACCCAGATTTTTCCCCCCTACCCTTTTTTTCTAGTTTTTCGGCCGCTGGGATCCCCAAGCCCCCTCTATTCTTCCGGGGACCCAGCGGCCAATCAGTGCGCGGCAGTGGCGGAGGCGTTGTGGCGGGGTGGGGATAATTTTTTAAGTGGATCTGAAGATGTTCAGGTCCAAAACTAATGTAAAGAAAAGATTGAAATCGTCCTGTGTGTCTCTGTGTGTGTGTGTGTGTGTATATATATATATATATATATATATATATATATATATATATATATATATACAGTGGCTTGCAAAAGTGTTCGGCCCCCTTGAAGTTTTCCACATTTTGTCATATTACTGCCACAAATATGAATCAATTTTATTGGAATTCCACATGAAAGGCCAATACAAAGTGGTGTACACGTGAGAAGTGGAACGAAAAGTATGCATAATTCCAAACATTTTTTTAAGATAAATAACTGCAAAGTGAGGTGTGCGTAATTATTCAGCCCCCTTTGGTCTGAATACAGTCAGTTGCCCATAGGCATTGCCTGATGAGTGCTAATGACTAAATAGAGTGCACCTGTGTGTAATCTAATGTCAGTACAAATACAGCTGCTCTGTGACGGCCTCAGAGGTTGTCTAAGAGAATATTGAGAGCAACAACACCGTGAAGTCCAAAGAACACACAAGACAGGTCAGGGATCACGTTATTGAGAAATTTAAAGCAGGCTTAGGTTACAAAAAGATTTCCAAAGCCTTGAACATCCCACGGAGCCCTTTTCAAGCGATCATTCAGAAATGGAAGGAGAATGGCCCAACTGTAAACCTACCAAGACAAGGCCATCCACCTAAACTCACAGGCCAAGCACAGCCAGAAGAAGAAGAAGAAGGTTCCAGGCAGCAGCGGTGGGCTCAAGGAGGATCTAGGAAGCCTCTGGATCTCACAATTAATTTGCCCAATAATAGCCACTTTTTCATTCTATGTACTATCTGGATTTCCCAGATCTGTGACAGGTTCTCTTTTGCATATCACAATTTTGTGGTTTACAAAATTTGGGAAAATTCATGTTGCATTATTGTTACAGAAAATGAAGTCCGAGTACATAACTTTGGGGATTCCAGTTTTTGCTGTATCTATTTTTGCTTTTGCTGATGCGAATCTTCAGTGTGGAGTACTCCTCTATGCATTTGTCAAGCTGTCTCTGCATTGTTATCTACTAATAGTCCAAGGCAGGCACAGATTTCACAAGAGCTGGGAGGGGCCTGGAGACATCTTAGCATTGCCCAGTACGATGTTCCTGCAGTTTTCTGTTTGGTAGAATTTATTGTACTACCCGGTGTGATATGTATATATATAAAGGTATCCCGCTGCTTCTGCCGCTTAATGCAGTTAATCTTAGAATTCCATTACTATAATAGGCTTTGAAAGATTACTGGAAAAAAAAACACATTAACAAGCCTGTTATTATAGAAATCGTCATGCACATTATTACCGCTATTACACAACACTCATAGTGTAAAGATAGCGTTTTAGACTTTTTCCCGAATTCACTTAGACTTTCACACATGCCGTAATAGTTTCGTAATTTACCAAAAAACTGCATGACAATTAAAGGAAACCTGAGATAGATTAAAAGAAAACAATTGTGCATACCTGGGGCTTCCTCCAGCCCCCTTCAGACTGATCGCTTCCTCACCGTCTTTCCAGGCTGCCTGGATCCTCCCCTAGGCGGCCCGGAAATTCCACCAGTTGGCGCGTACTTCGCATGTATGGCCCCTTTGTGCTTCCGTTGCCGGGAGAGTTCTGGGCTTGCCCAGGCGCCGAATGCTCCCAGCTACGGGAGCGCGATGGAGGAATGCGCACGGCCGGGCTGCTTCTGTGCTGACTGGTGCCAACTGGCTGAATTTCTGAGCTGCCTAGCAGAGGATCCAGGCTTCTTGGGAATACGGCGAGGAAGCAATCAGCCTGAAGGAGGCTGGAGGAAGCCCCAGGTATGTATACATTTTTTCTTTTAGTTAGTCACAGGTACATTTTAAAGTGTACCCAATGCTGTTCTGCACATAACAAATGAGATGCAGAGGCATGTTCTCATCTGAAGGGCTTGCCTCTGTGTACCCTCCGTGCCGCTCTCAGCCCCCCTGCGCCCTTCTAGCCCCCCCCCCCTGAATCTACCGAAAAGCAGCTTGTGTAACGCCCCTTCCCCGCCTCTCAGACCATCTTACTGGCTTCCCCCTGCCTTTTTCACACCTCTCAGTGCTCTGTGCTCTTAGAGGAGAACATGAAAGTAAGACAGAGGGAAAACAGAAAGCTGGATAAGCGATTTTCTGAGTGCTTTGTGATTGATTAGTGCTTTCTGAGTACGTTTTAAAAATCGCTTCCATTCACTTTCATTAAAATCGTGGTAAAAATCGCCACAATTGTGCAATCGCATAAGCAAAAAATAGCAGATTTGTACGCGATTTTTACCATGATTTTAATGAAAGTGAATGGGAGTGAGCGATTTTTAAAAAGCGTTTAGAAAGCGCTAATCAATCACAAGTGCTCAGAAAAGCGCATATAGTGTGGCTGAACCCTCAAAGTTTTAAAATAAAATGTGCTACAATAGATAAAATCCACACATTTTATTTGCCCATTTGTCCCGGTTATTACAATGTTTAAATTGTGTCCCTAGTACAATGTATGATGATAATATTTCATTTGGAAAAAAAGGTGTTTTTTTCTGTTTAGTGGTTTTTATACTAAATCAATAATTACTAGCCTTTGTTTACAAAAAAACCCAAAACATAATAGTAATATACCCTCATGACATACATATTAAAAATTCCCTAAGCTAACTAATTATGTTTTTTTTTTTTTAAATGATTGAATTAATTTATTTTTACAAGCGTTTTATTTTGGTAACTATAGGGTAGGGGTGAAAAAAATAATAAAAATGTATGTATTTTTCTTTATAATAGTGTCTGTGGGTGCATTTTTACTTTTAGGCCGCAAGATGGCTCTACACTTAATTTCCACGTACTGTAAACTGTACACAGAAGTACTGTTTACTTTCACTTTTGTGAATGAAAGCCTGCGTCTCGCTGACACCGGCTCTCATTCATCATAGGCACTGTGATCGGGTTTGGGAACAAGCAGGGCCGGCGCTACCATTAAGGCAAAGGAGGCAGCTGCCCCAGGGCCCCAGAGCTTGTAGGGGCCCCCAGTGGCTACAAGAGGAAAAAAAAAATTTCAAATCGGCCTTATAGTTTTTGAGAAAATCGATTTTAAAGTTTCAAAGGAAAAAAAAACACATTTAAAAACCTGCCGACTTTAATGGTTAATAGCAAATCCACCTTAAATGCTAGAAACCCTAAATTTGCAGGATATGTTAAGGAGATCATTAGGAATAAGAGGAAAAAACAATTTTTCAAAAAGACCTTATAGTTTTTGAGAAAATCGATTTGAAAGTTTAGAAGGAAAAAAGTATAGTTTTAAATGCGGTAAATGTAACTTTTAGTAGCAAACCTAACGGTAGTGTAATTTTACATGCATCAAACGAAAGAGCAATAAATTTCCTGACGGGGTTTCCAGGGGGTCTATACAGGGCCGAGGCATAGGCTGGAGAGGCTCCAGCCTCAGGGCGCAGTGTAGGAGGGGGCGCACAATTCATTCAGCTGTCATTCCTAATTGTGTATGAAGCAGAAATAAATAAGAAAAGGGGATACATAGCAGTGACTGCACGCCAGATAACTAGATATTAAAGAGGAGCTGTTAGGTATAAGGTCTCAGAGAAAATAAACACATATATCAGTAGCTAAAGATTGGCTGTACTTACATTACATATGCATTTCACTGTCCACGTTTGGATTTCACAGAATTTGTATATAGTATATGCAGAGATAGATGCTCCTGACAGCTCATGGCAGGCTCCATGTTTTTCTGTCAAATGTGTCGTCATGTCCTGCCTGCTTCCTGATCACAGAAAAGCTCCTACTTGAACAACACAGTGTGCAGTGAATATTAACCTTTTCGGGACCATGTGAATGAGATCCTACGCCGCACTTGTGGCTGTTCTAGCCTGATGCGACGTAGGATCTACGCCGGCCCGCAATTTCCGCTCCCGACGCGATCGTGCGCACCCGGAGGGGGAGATTAAGCTGTCATATGACAGCCGACATCTCCCCCGAGTGATCAGCAGCCATCGCGTATGGCTGCTGATCACACGATCACTACGATCGCCGTCGGATCGTAGTGATCTGTTTGACAGCTGCGGCGGCAGGGGGGGAAAGAAGAGGATCCACTCACCTCCCTGCCGTTCCAGCGACGATCGGCACCCCCCTCCGCTCTGGCCGGCATCTCCGCTTCATCTGACGTCAGCGCCGGGTCCCGGCTTGATGACGTCATCAAGCCGCGACCCGGAACTGCTCGTCAGACAGAACGGAGATGCCGGCCGGAGAAGAGGGTCCCGTGCGGCTCATCGCTGGAGCCTGGAAGGTAAGTGAAGGCTGCGGGCAGAAGGGGGAGGCACAGGCCACCATGGGGGACACCACTCTAGCCAGCCACACACGGGATCCGGCCGCCTGACCCCCCCCAAACGCGCACACCCCCTTCCCGCGCAAAATGCCTTGTCCTTAAGGGGGGGTAGGTGGCCGGTCCCGAAAAGGTTAATGAGCCATGTGGCTAGGAACCAGGGGCGAGCCTGGGGTACCTGGCACCTGGGTGCAAGATTTTCTCTGGCGCCTATGGGAGTGGTTAAATTTACCGCGCCCAACCACATAACCACACCAGTGTCCTGCCTAATCACACCCACACCTTCCACCTCTTTCCGCATGCATGTGATACCCCATTCCTACCCCTCTTCCATGGGCTTGCTCCTGGCTGGCTTTGGCTTCCTGCGAGTCTGCTAGTCTCTGGACTGACTCAGGCTGAGAGGCTCTGCGAGTGCGACGCAGTCACACACTGCGTATTTATGGCTGCCTGCGGCCACCCTACTCTCGCTGTCGTAGGCTCCTCCCCCCGCCAAGCCCAAGCGTGAGGTGGGCTGCCTGTATCTTTCCCGTTGCGCCGCGCAACCTGCCAGTGTTGCCAACCTTTCACGTTATTTTTTACTGACAAATACCTAAAAATTTACTGACAAAAGATTATTTTTACTGACAAAATTTCCCCACTAAATGCACATAAGAGACCGCTTTTCACCAGCAAATGCACATAACAAGAGACCGCTTTTCACCAGCAAATGCACATAACAAGAGACCGCTTTTCACCAGCAAATGCACATAACAAGAGACCGCTTTTCACCAGCAAATGCACATAACAAGAGACCGCTTTTCACCAGCAAATGCACATAACAAGAGACCGCTTTTCACCAGCAAATGCACATAACAAGAGACCGCTTTTCACCAGCAAATGCACATAATAAGACAGCTTTTCACCAGCAAATGCACATAAGAAGACAGCTTTTCACCAGCAAATGCACATAAGAGAGATTTTCACCAGTAAATGCACATAATGACAAACAGACAGTGTCCCCAGAATATATAGCCAGGGATATATGTCCCCAGGATAGGTAGCCAGGGGGTATACGCGCCCAGGATAGGTAGCCAGGCGGTATACGCGCCCAGGATATGTAGCCAGGGGGTATACGCGCCCAGGATAGGTAGCCAGGGGGTATGTGCGCCCAGGATAGGTAGCCAGGGGGTATGTGCGCCCAGGATAGGTAGCCAGGGGGTATGTGCGCCCAGGATAGGTAGCCAGGGGGTATGTGCGCCCAGGATAGGTAGCCAGGGGGTATGTGCGCCCAGGATAGGTAGCCAGGGGGTATGTGCGCCCAGGATAGGTAGCCAGGGGGTATGTGCGCCCAGGATAGGTAGCCAGGGGGTATGTGCGCCCAGGATAGGTAGCCAGGGGGTATGTGCGCCCAGGATAGGTAGCCAGGGGGTATGTGCGCCCAGGATAGGTAGCCAGGGGGTATGTGCGCCCAGGATAGGTAGCCAGGGGGTATGTGCGCCCAGGATAGGTAGCCAGGGGGTATGTGCGCCCAGGATAGGTAGCCAGGGGGTATGTGCGCCCAGGATAGGTAGCCAGGGGGTATGTGCGCCCAGGATAGGTAGCCAGGGGGTATGTGCGCCCAGGATAGGTAGCCAGGGGGTATGTGCGCCCAGGATAGGTAGCCAGGGGGTATGTGCGCCCAGGATAGGTAGCCAGGGGGTATGTGCGCCCAGGATAGGTAGCCAGGGGGTATGTGCGCCCAGGATAGGTAGCCAGGTGGTATCTGTGCCCAGGATAGGTAGCCAGGTGGTATCTGTGCCCAGGATAGGTAGCCAGGTGGTATCTGTGCCCAGGATAGGTAGCCAGGTGGTATCTGTGCCCAGGATAGGTAGCCAGGTGGTATCTGTGCCCAGGATAGGTAGCCAGGGGGTATGTGCGCCCAGGATAGGTAGCCAGGTGGTATCTGTGCCCAGGATAGCTAGTGAGTGACAGGACCGCGCCCCGCCGCCGCCGCTCCCTCCTCCGCTCCCCCCCTCACCTTTCAGCAGCCCTTAGTCAGACCTCAATCAGCGGGCGACCCGACCAGGAAAAGGGCGCCGGACGCACCCGCTCTATATGCGGAAGTGATGTCACTTCCGCATATCAGTGCGGCGGCTAGGTCCTAGCGCCCGCCCGCCTGATCGAGGTCTGACGCGGCGGCTAGAGGGAGGAGGGAGCTTGAAGCGGCGGCGGCGGCGGCCACAGGGGGAGAGCGGGGCCGGGCGAGCGGGGCCGGGCGGCGCCTCTCAGAGGCAGGCGCCTGGGTGCCTTGCACCCGCAGCACCCGCCCAGGCTCGGCCCTGCTAGGAACAATAGCTGACTCCTGCAGTGTACTCTGCCCGGAGATTTATCAGTGCTACGCGCTGGACTGATTATAAGCTGCTGTAACGTCTCATTAGCAGCTGAGGGGAGGGCCCCAGAATGCTTTGCAGTATAGTATGTGGCTTGCGTCCTCTTGGGTTTTAACAGCCTTGCTGATAAGCACACATCAAAGGTAACTGAGATTTTTATCTTCACTAATGGCTTTTGGGCTTCCTTCTAAACTGTTTAACACAGGAGAATAGAGGTTTAAATTAGCTTCTGCAGCCTGACAGTTACTCTTTAAGGTGTTGGGGAGGTTGTGGGCCCTGTGGCACTCTTAGTCTAATAGCAATCAGTGTGTGACGGCTGGGGTGGGAGGGATGGAGGGGCGCACTTTGGTGTCTCAGCCTTGGGTGCTGGAGGACCTTGTCCCTGCTCTGGGTCTATACGCAGCCGCATCACTTTGGCCAAGGATCGCTATACAGCCGCAATATGGCTGTATGAAGATCTCTGGCATTTTTTCCTATTTTCCCAATTTTTTTTTATGTTTAGAGTGTGGGATTTTTATTTTATTTTTTAAATTATGTGGGGTCCCCCCTCCTGAAACTTTTTAACCCCTTGTCCCCCATGCAGGCTGGGATAGCCAGAATGTGGAGCTCTGACCGATTGGGACTTCACACCCTGACTATACCAGCTACAAAAAAAGGTCCCCTAATGCCGATTTTTGTTCCGGGGTATATGTTGGGGGGGCCCCCCAGGTTTATTATGCCCTGGGGCCCCATTGTTGCTTAAACCGGCCCTGGGAACAAGGTGTTCCCATCCATCAATCAGGGAATAGCAGGATTGTGATGGAAATGGACAGAGGTGCAGCGATCGGGAACAGCAAGGTAAACAAACGAGTATGCATATTTACACCCCTGGTGCGTAAGTGAAGTTTCCAGGGGCATAAATATACATAGCAGCAGTAGGGAGATGGTTAAGTAAGAGAGTGGGGGTGGGGAGTTTCCAAAGATGTGAGGATGTGAGTGAATCTTGTTTTATTTTCCTGCTCTTAGGCCCGGTGCACACCAAAACCCGCTAGCAGATCCGCAAAATGCTAGCAGATTTTTAAACGCTTTTTTTTATTTTTATGAGGCGTTTTGCTAGCGTTTTGCGGATTGCTGCTGCGGATTTCAGTGTAGCATATTTCATATATTGTTACAGTAAAGCTGTTACTGAACAGCTTCTGTAACAAAACCACCTGGCAAACCGCTCTGATCTGCCGTTTTTCAGAGCGGTTTGCATTTTTCCTATACTTAACATTGAGGCAGAAACGCCTCCGCAATCCAAAAAATGCCTCACCCCGGGAGTATGCGTTTCTGCAAAACGCCTCCCGCTGTGGTGTGCACACCCCAATTGAAATATATTACCCTAGCATATCCGCAGCCGCAAGCGGCTGCAAAAACGTTAAAAAAGCCGCTCGGTGTGCCCCAGCCCTTAGGCCCAGTGCACACCAAAAACCTCTAGCAGATCTGCAAGATGCTAGAGGTTTTTGAAGCAGATTTCAGAGCGATTCTAGGCATGTTTAGAGACGTTTTCTAAACATGCCTAGCGTTTTTATTGGAGCGTTTTTGTGTAGCAGATTACAAATATTGTTACAGTAAAAGCTGTTACTGAACAGCCTCTGTAGCAAAAACGCTTGGAAAACCGCTCTGATATAGCGTTTTTCAGAGCGGTTTCCCACTTTCCTATACTTTAACATTGAGGCAGAAACGCCTCAGAAATAAAAAAAAATGCTGCAGCCCCCGAGTTTGCGTTTGTGGAAAAAACGAACCGCTCTGGTGTGCACCTTCCTATTCACTTTCATTAGTCAAACGGTTTTCCCCCTGCAAGCACTTTAAAAAATGCTTCAGAACCGCTCTGATGTGCACCAGCCCATAAACTGATTTGTTGCCTGATACAATCTGTTGTAGACAGTGTACCCCCTTCCATAGCTCCCAACTGTCCTCTTTTCAGAGGGATGGTCCCTCTCTCTTCCTCATGTGTCCCTCTTTCTCTCCTGTACAGATCTATGTAAATATGTATTTTTTGACTGAAATAATGTGTTTAATATTCTCTAAATATTTCTATCGTTTAAATTAATTTATTTCTTACTTTTAAATGTTTAAGTGTACTTGAAGGGAAAAAAGTGCCCCTGTGGGGTACTTACTCAGGAGAGGGAAGCCTCAGGATCCTAATGAGGCTTTCCCTATCCTACTCAGCAGAGGGGATACAGGGCTGGCACCCCCCCCCCCCCCCCCCCCCCCCGAGTCCACTTGTCAGCACTGTGCGAGCATGCCCACTAGCGGCTTTCCCCCCAGGAAGTGGTAGAAATAGCCAAGCCTGATCGGATGCAGACATGTCACACCTGTGCAGTAGAGCAGACCCGATCAGGCTCAGCTATTTCCGTCAGTGCCTGAGTGGTAAGCCGCTTGTCACCTGTGTGCATCGGCCACTTGGTATTTTTTTTTCCAAGGCTGCCAGCGCTGGAGCCCCTCTGCTGAGGAGAACGGGGAAGACTCATCAGAAGCCAGAGGCTTCTCCCTCCCAAGGTAAGTATCTGAGTTTTAATCAAAACAAACTCACAGTGAAGGAGAACTAATGATTACGCCCCATACACATGCTCAACAGTGGTCTTTTATGCAGCACAATTATCAAACAACTTTTAGCCCCATCTACACCGTACAATTCCGAATTCGATTGGATCGATTAAATCCGACATGTCCGATCGGGATTCGATCGGTAGTGTGGTAGATTTTCAATAGATAACCATGCAAAATCGACCACACTACCGATCGAATCGCGATCGGACATGTTGGATTTAATCGATCCAATCAAATTAGATCGATAACATGCGGAATTGCTTGGTGTAGAGGGGGCTTTAGTTGTGAAACAAGTTGAACAACCAAAAAGAAGTTGCTTGCTATTGCTCACACAACTGATAATACTGATAAGACATCAATCCAACTGTTTAGGTTCATACACACCTACCAACTATCTGCCAAACTTGTCTATTAAGCCCCATACATACGCTCAACAGCCGTCTTTTATGCAGCACAATTGTCAAACAGCTTTTGTTGTGAAACAAGTTGAACAACCAAAAAAGAAGTTTGTAAATTGTTATGCAAATGTATGCAGTTTGAAAATGAACCTGTCAATTTAAACTGGTGGGTGGGACTTGATTGGTCATTTTCAAGCTGTGCATATTTGCATAAAATTGTACATACATTTGCATAAACTGGAAAATATTTGCATCTCATCACTACTAATGATGATAGAGGACCAGTGTGGTCTGAATTTTAACACTTTGTCTTTTGCTTCTGAATTATTTATGGTATCAGTGTCCCTCTTTCTTATTTCAGAAAGTTGGGAGGCATGCGCTCTTCCCCCAGACAGTGTACAGATGTGCTGTTTGGCTCTCTGACCATTCTGTCCTGTGGAAGCAGAAGGATGAGATGCAGTCAGGCTGGGAACACATTAGGCAGTTCGGGAAACAGCATTTTGCTGCATATGTGTTTGTGCGTTTTTAGCACGCTCTATGTGCGTTTTCTATGCGTTTGCTTTTTTGCTCGCACGTGCTTTTTTCTTGCGTTTTAATGCGTTTGCATTCACATATATAAATCGCATATGCGTTTTGCATGCATTTCTTTATGCGTTTTATGCAAATCACTAGGAAGTTAGCCGGAAGCGGAAATACATCATCAAACTTGTTTTTTCTTTTAAAGAGCATATAAAAACGCATGCGTAATGCATACAAAACGCACTCGAACGCAATACCTCTGCGTCACCATTGACTTTCATTATGTGCATTTTTGATGCGTTCTTGAACAAATATGCAACAAAACCAGCGTTTTTAAAAACTCACATTTCAGAACGCAAGCATAGGCGGTTTTTCATGCGGTCCATTGACTTGCATTATGTGCGTTTTCGCTGCATTTTACGCAATGCTCGCATTTCTACCTAGTGTGTTCCCTGCCTCATTCAGATAGTGGTTGGCTGGTTTTTATCTGACTCAGTGAATTGTACCTATGCTCAAGCTAGCTTGTTAACCTGGCATTTTCAGAAATTAACCTATTGGCCATTCAAAGCTAGCCATGCTCCTCCGGACTCCTACATCCATAGGGCTTGATTCACTAAACCGTGATAATGCAAATATCGCACCTTATCAAAGATGTCACACCTTATCAAAGTTAACACACCTTATCAGAGTAGCATAGCGAGCGCTACGAACGCGCAGGGGCTCAGGGCAGGACAAGTGCCATTGCCAATTAGCAGGCATAAGTTTGTAGCGCTTGCTATGCTACCCTGATAAGGCGTGTTAACTTTGATAAGGTGTGATATTTGAGTTATCACGGTTCAGTGAATCAAGCCCATAGAGGGAAGCATCTTCATTAGCTCAGTGATCAGCAAGGTTGCTCTGATTACCAGTATCTCTGTCCACCACAGTGAGCAGTCAGCCACCTCTATGCTTTGCGCACCCTCAGAAGTGCGGCAACTGGCTTGTAGCTAGATTAGTTCCTAAGATTACGTATATCGTATTTAGCTTGGTAGGGCCTGCCAAGCCCAGTGATGGTGGTAGGCCAGCTGTTTTTTACGGCTGTTATTTTTTCGCTGAGTTAGAAATTTAGTGGGCCTAGTAAAGTTACAATACGGTTTATATAAAATGACTGTTAATAATGTTAACAAGAACATATGTTCAGGTTTTAGGAACTGATCCAAAAACGAGATAAAGTTCTGATTTTCTGTATGGCTGTCAGACCCTGCCAGCGCTAACCTTGTACAGTCTGTCATATCAGGGATGATTCCCGGGAAACTGTCTTTGGAAGATGTTGACTGAAAATCTGCTGCAATATTTTTGATGCATTTATCTGTTCAATATGTAATGTATTTACTCAAGTGAATATAAGACGATTTAAACCAAGCCTCATATTTTTGGGAGGCATAACCTCCCAACATTTTGAGATAAGAAAGGGGGGCACTTTAAAAATAATCTGAAGTGGAAATAAAAGTAAAAAACAGATACTCACCTATGGAGAGGGAAGGCTGTGGGTCATATAGAGCCTTCCCGTTCTCCTCACAGTCCCCGCGTTGCAGCGCTGGATCCCCGATTCAAATCTCCCACCATGGGAGGCTTTGGACTTTTTTGGGGGCACTTCGGCTCCCAAAGGCGGGTAGCTCAGTAGTGCGCACGCACAAGTGCGTGAGAGAGGGCACTCGTGCATGCGCATTACGAAGCGGTCCGTCTTCGGAAGCCAGAGTGCTTCTGAAGACTCCCACAGCCCATCAGAAGTGGAAGAGAGCAGTCTACAACCGATCTGTCAGACACTGCAAACGAGGGAGCCTGCAGGGGAACGCAGGGACCATGAGGAGAATGGGAAGGCTCTATAGGGCCCAGAGCCTAGGTCCTTAGGTGAGTATCTGTTTTATATTTTTATTTCTGCTTCAGATTCTGTTTAAGACACACCCCTGCCACACCTCTGTTCTTGCCTCCACCACACCCCTCACCAGAGCCGGAAAAAGGTCCTTCAGCACCCACTGCTGAGACACCAAGGTGCTAGTAGACTAAGGGCTCTATTCATAAAAAGTTACCGCAAGTTTTCCGCTCAAAACAGCGGATTTTCCCGTCCATTTAGCAAAGTAGGCATTCATAAAAGCTGTTCCCGCATGAAAATCTACAATCCCCCAGCAGAGCGAGAAATTTCCGCCTTCTCCAGTGTTTTTCCAGATTTATCTAGAAAAAAAGTAACAAAATGGCCATTCATAAAGTTTAGAGGAAGCGGTATGTGGACCGGAAATACCGCTTCATCTGATTTTGCGGATTACATACAAGTGAATGGGACAGACCTCCCAGAGAGAGCAGTGCACGGAGGGACTCTGCCGGCTGAAGTGTTTCCGCATGCCTTCCGACAGCTTACTGCCAGCCTTCAGCGGGAGATCTCCGCTCTGCTATCGCAGCTGCCAACATTTTTATGAATGACCACCGAGAAGTCTAAAATACCGCTGCGGTATTTTCCCTCCAGGAGTTTTTTCGCCACAACTTTTTTATGAATAGAGCCCTAAGTAGACTAAGAGGCATCCCGAGGCCTTGCACTCACTGCCATGTATCCCCTTTTCTTATTTCTCTCTACTTTAAAGAGACTCAGAGACCAGTCTTCCTGCTGTTTTTTACTTACCCGGGGCTTCCTCCAGCCCCATAAGCATGGATGTGTCCCTCGCCGTCCTCCCGCAAGTCCTCCGTTCAGTCGCAGTCAATTCCCGGTATGCAGCTCAGTCGGACTCAGTCTGACTGAGTGACGTCAGCCGGGGCCTTCAGCGCTTGCGCCGAAGGTCCGCGCATGCACAGAAGGCCCCCTGCTGACGTCACGGAGCCGCATACCGGAGAAGATTGTGGCTGAACGAAGGCATTAAGTAGGACGGTGAGGGACACATCCATGCTTATGGGGCTGGAGGAAGCCCCAGGTAAGTAAAAAAACAGCAGGAAGACTCAGCTCTGAGTCTCTTTAAACACAATAGGGGAATGATAGCTGAGTGAATTGTGCACCCCCTCCTACACTGCGCCCTAAGGCTGATGCCGCTGTCGCCTCTGCCTCGGCCTGGCCTTGCCCCTCACCATGCATATTACAAAGAATTCAGAAGCAAAAAATGTAGTTTTATCATTCAAACACTGGTGCTTTCAATCATCTGTAGTTTTCCTTCATTTTAACATTTGACAATAAGTAAAATATCAATTTAAAAAATGGGAATAAAGTTTAGAGTCAGTTAAACCCATTTTCAGGAGAAAGATACATTATTTACATAGATCTGTACATGAGTTCTGAAAGAGGGACACATGAGGAAGAAAGAGGGACAGAGGGATTTGGTTCCCAAAGGACTGTCACTCTGAAAGAGGGAAAGTTGGATAGGTATCTATAGATAGGTAACCATGGCTGATTTGGATATCAGCTATGGCTATCATTCCCCCATCACTCATGCTGATGCACTGCTTCCCAGTCACTCCCACTTCCTCTGTTTGTTTCTGTTGACCGTGCTGCTTTTGTAGTCACTGTAAAATACAATGTAGGGTGTGCACAGTTCCCCCCCACCCTGACTTCTCCCCCAGTTGATCTGCAGCCATTGGTGTCTCTTATTGCCCAGTGTCTTCTGGAACTCAACAGGGCCATTTTTAGGTATAGGCAAACCAAGCAAGGGGTGCCTTGCCTGGGGCACCAAAACGGGCACCTGCTACATCAGCGATGGGTATTGAGATCAAAGCTAGGCCACAGAGGCTTTGACTGCAGTGTGGACACCAAAAATACACTGCAATGATTTCTCTGCTTCCTTGGACAGTCTATGTTTGCGCAACTGCATACAGGGCAAACAATAATATATACAGAAATAATGGTCCACTGCACTAAAATCAGTAGTGTCCACTGTCCAGACAAATTCTCATTTATTGCACATATATAGGACACAAAGGATGCACCTATATGGAGCCAAACAAATGCAGAACATTTAAAACTGACTGAGCAGTGCCAATATGATGTCATGAGGCGGGTAGGACGAGCGGCGGGAACAGAGGTATTGGCCGTCGCTTGAGCAAGTTGATTCCCCTGGCGGATCACTTTCTGATGGTGGTCTGGGTCACTGTACACACCAGACTGTCAGCTGAAGCGGTTGTTATCAGCTGCTCAGCCAACCTTAATCTGGCAAGCGTACAGGGCTTGAGGTGCGTACACACCTTTTACGGATGTTGCTAGTCGGGGATCAGGACCCAATCCCCAACAGCCCTGGGCCAGGCTGCATACACGTGTGTCAGCTGTGTAGCTGATGATGTGCAATATTGCTATGCAGGGGGCCAACGGAGTGGCGCAAGCATGATGTCACGTGGCGGGTGGGGATGCGGCGCAAACAATGGGATCTGCGTCGCTGGGGTTGAGTAGATCCTCCCAGCGTATTGTTCGCAGGTTGGGGGCAGCCGCCAATTGTCGGCTGAGGCGGTCGTTAACAGCCGCCTCAGCCAACTTAAAGAGAGTCTAAAGCCTCAAAAATACCTCTTTTTACTGAGCAGTCCTCTTCAGCAATAAGACCATAGCTGAAACGCCACATTCCCGTTGCAGAATGATTAATTAATACCTGCGAATTCCCAGGGCAAAATACCACGACTTTCCAGGTTGTGGATTTTGCTGCCCGGGGGAGTCAGAGCTTTGTGCTGTAGCTCTGACTCTGCTCGTGTTAATCTCCGCCTCCTCCTGCCCCTCTCAGTGAAAGAAGACTGAGAGGGGCGGGAAGAAGTGGAGATCGGCGGAGATTGACGTGAGCAGAGGCAGAGCTACTGCACAAAGCTCTGCCTCAACCCGGAAGGAGCCCCCAATTTTACCCCAGGGATTGTGGGGTATTAATTGATCGTTCTGCCGTGGGAATGCAGCTATGTTTCAGCTATGGTCTTATTGCTGAAGAGGACTGCCCAGTAAAAAACAGGTATTTTTTTAGGCTTCAGACTCTCTTTAAGTCAGGTGTGTGTACGAGGTGATCTGAATACTGGCTTATCTGCCATCTGGATACGGACTGTGTTATCTGCAATTCTGGAATTCAGTTTGCTATTGCACATTTATTTATTAAGATCTATGCATTACACCAAGAGGAGTAATTATTGCATCAGAATCCAAAAGAGGACCGGTCTGTCCTGAATGAGGGCAGTAGACGGCTGTGCTATGGCACGTGTAACGTGTCTGGTAGAGAATGCATGCAGAGGGTTTGTAGTCACTTCTTAGCTATCTGCTGTAATATTAGATAGATGTCTGTATCTCCGGGGTTGTTGTGACTTGGGTAATAGTGTTTCTCTTCTTCCAAGCCACAGAGTATTAGGTCAGAGGCAGCTCCATGCAGGCCGCCTGTAGTCTCCAGCCATCCATCTCACGGAGTTTGGCTCTCTCCATTCTCCTTATATCATCTGCAAATATTCCTTCTAATAGGATGCCTGATCCTGGGATCTGTAGGACTGATACATGTAAAGCATTGCACACATGCTAGATGGTTCTCACCTTATGTGGCCCCCAACCTTCCCTAATGCATCGGCAAGAGAGTACTGGATCACCTCGGCCAAGTGCCAGACCAGGGACATTGATCTCATTCTTACCCCTTCTTCTTTGCCGTGGGTTGTCACACACGTTAGCTGCACGTACAATTTTGATAGTGAACCAACAACAAAGTGATATGACTCATGAGAAAAGATTTAGGCCCCCCTTTTTTTTTTTAATTGCGCGACCCTTTCTGCACGTAGGGTAACGCAACAGCAAAAAATGTGTATGGGGGGCCCAGTACACTAATCCCACTGCGTTGCACCGTAAACTTCCAATACGACACAGCAGAATGCATGGAAGTCAATGGGTGATGCATAAATTTTACATTTGTTGGTGGCGGCGCTGCAGCGTGCATTCACAGAATGACACGAGGGGGAGGCCGGGAATCCCAGTGACATACCTAATGTCCAGCAGGGAGTATGTGGCTGGTGAGGGGAGGTGTCGTGTGGTGAAGGGCGTGCGGGGGGAATACAAACGTTGTGCAGGGGTTGGGGGCCTTTGCTGTGAAAATGACCCTGTCAGCGCACTCTACCGCAGGGCCATATGAATCTATTTTTTAGCATTGCGGTGCAATGGAAGGGGGGTGGAGCATCGCACCGCATTGAAAGCCTCAGATGTAAAACCGACCTTATGCCTAAAGGTCACAGTGACACTAGCAAAGTAGAGATGCAGTCCGCAAACAAACTAGAGATGGTATCAAAAGTCTTCTTTATTGAAACACCAAAAACACATGCAGGGTAAACCGCACAGGGACAGTCATGGATGCAAGCTTGGAAGGAGTCATGGCAGGACAAAGACACTGACAGGTGCTGGCTAGACTGTCCTGATTTGGGTTAGGAGGTGTGGTCCTGTGGCACCCCCCTTGTGTCCAGGTGTGCCCCATGTCCTGTGCTCTCCTAGCCACTGTTATGATCGCTTCTGCAGCAGGTACTGCTGGCAGTAGTAGTGCTGCAGCTCAGGCAGTTCTGATCTCTTTCCATGCAAGCTGCATAGCTTTGTCTGCCTATTCCTGCTGTCAGCTTGTGACTGATTATCATTCACCTGTGTGGGAATCTGCATGTCTGCTCCCATTGGATGACCTCAGTATAAAAATCTGCTTCCTGCAGGGCTCCTTTGGCTATCATAGCTTCAGTTTAAGCCTGTCTTGCTGTTGCTTCAGCCCCAGATCGTGTTTCTTGTTCTAAAGATACTTTGCTGGTCTTGCATCATATATTGGTTCATTGCCAATATATATGCATACCAGCACGTTTATTATTTTCCTTGTATTCGTGTTACGTTGATACATCAGTGTCGCTGATGTATATGTACACGAACTGTTTATATCCTGTGTTCAGTTAGTCAGCTTTCCAGCACGTTTTGGTAGTTTGCGCGTATCGTGATCACCCGTGCTGAGTTAGTTATCCTGCTCCTGGTTCTGTTTGTGGATTGCGTTCATCTCTGCGAAGAGATAACGAATCCTTCTGAATCCTGTTCTGTTACCGTTTGTGGATTGCGTTCATCTCTGCGAAGAGATAGCGAATCCTTCTGAGTCCTGTTCCCTGTGTCGCTCCAGTCCTAGTCAGTGTTCTTGCTTATGTCATATATCGGTTCATTGCCGATATATACATATGTTAGTCAGACGTTACAAATAGTTTCATTGATAGCTGTAATTGTAATAAGCTAGGAAAACATACTTATTGTATATTTGTCTGTGTTACGTTCATCTATCTCGATTCTGCTATTTCCTGACTATCCTGTCCTGTCCTTGTGAGGCACGCCATCGCTGCAAACACATTGGCTGCCTCACTCCAGTCTGTCTTGTTGTGGACGCTTGCTGTCACCAAGTAGCGGCTAGTTAGCAAGCGTTCATTCTGTCTACCTGTCCTGGTCTCCTCAGTTCTGGTTTATGCGCTCCGCGCTACCTTGCGCTGAGACGCTATCGCGAAAGTATTGTTTGTGGCTGTCGGATCTGCACCGGCTCTGTGTACCACAATCTCCTGTTAGGCCTGGAACCCACTGAAATCCGCAAACGCAAAACGCAACCACTAGCGTTTTGCCTGAGCGGTTTGCAAGCGGATTCATGCGAGTTTTCAGTCGCGTTTTGCAACAGTGTATTTTTTTCCTCAGCGGTTGTGTAGCATTTTGCGTTTCGCGGTTTTATCCTGATTGGTCCTGTGAATTATTTTTAATTTTGTTACAGTGTGCTGAACCGCAAAACGCTAGCGAAACCGCTCAGTTTAGGTTTTGATGAGCGTTTCTGCTAGCGTTTCAATACTTTACATTGAAGCGCTAACGCTCCCAAAATGCTGCAGGTCCTGCGTTTGCGTTTCTGGGAAACGCAAACGTTCCTGTGGAAGTTGCCCCATCCATTAACATCAGCTGAGCGTTTTGGCAAAACGCTAGCGTATCGCAGCGCTGCCAAAATGCTCAAAAAAACGCTCTTGTGGGTTCCAGCCCTTAGAGTCAGTCCTCTCCTCCACTAAACTGGGGATATCCTGATTCCTGGTGCTAGTGTGTGTACCTCCTGCACGTCAGCTCATGCGTTGCATGCTGACTGTGGAGAATACACCACCAAGCCTAACAGCCACATTATATATGCAGAGTATCTCACCTCCTCTGGGCTCCAACGATGCGCATCAATCCACTACAGCGCCCTGCTCCCTCTACACCTTGGATCTCCTCCTGCATGTTGTGTAATTACACATGTCATCAGGAGGTCTAGATGCTGGGCGGAGAGCCAGCCGGGAGCTGTAGTGAATAGTTGTACATTGTTGGAACCAGAAGTGATAAGATAAGCACTACTATTGCTGTGCTGATACTATATATATATATATATATATATATATTTCCCTATGCTTCCATGTCACAAAACACTTGGGTAGATGCCCCGCCCACTTCTACCCCATAGGACCTTGTAACTATAAATTGTAATCGTTCCCGCCCCCCCCCTCAGTCTTTTTTTTTGTCCTCCACCTCACCTCACCTCACAGGACCATCGTTATAGGGGCATGATTTGCCTATCAATTTTTCTTTTTTCTCTCGCCCTACCTGGCTACTTAAATAGCAGCCACATCTTTTTATACGCATGACCTGTTAAGCTATAAATTAGCAAGGGTCCCCCTCGTATCTGCTGGTCTCGGAGGGCGGCTTTCCGTGGCGGTAGTCTAAAGGACTCTTAGGCCACGGATCTGAAGCCAACTTGCGTTTGTATAAGCATTAAATATGCTACTGTATTGCGTGGTGGGAGTTTAATACCTTTTCCTTCTCTCGGTTCCGGGTAAGATGCGTCTCGTCTGGCCAGAGTGGAGCGCATTCGTCACTTCCGGTGACGTACTTCCGCTCCCGCACTTCCGCCCAACGCTCCTCTGTGCGGAGGGGGCGGAGCAGCGCGCAGCATCGACTCCGATTGGCTCTCTGTGCGGGAGCAGGGGTGGGGGGTGTAGCTACGCTGGCAGACAGGCATTTAATGCCTGCCAGGATGGCGTCCGGCGGCCATATCGTGGTATCCGTGCGTTACCACATTGCCTTGGCCAATTTTGCTGTTGTCAACTGGCAGTTTAATATGGAGACCGATCCACCAATGGACGCTCGAGATGAGACAGGTCCAGATGTTACAACCCCAGAAGACCCCAGACAATGTAAGTGCAATTGTGATTACAGTCTATCAGGAATGATTTAAAGCGTTGCCTGTGGTAGCTAGCTGAGGGGGGCTTATTATCTTTCTTTCTTTTTTCATTCCGTCAGCTACTTCTGCTGCTTCTATCCCTCCCACTGCGCCACCAGTAGACCAGCATCGGGTTGAAAGGTATGGGCAAGCAGGTAGGTTCTTACCCGATTCCTATTTTTTGCTCAGAGGCTGAACAATTTTTGTATTTTTCATTCAGCCCTAGGAAGCATCGGAAGAAGAAGAGTAATCGCTCGAGGTCAAGGTCTCGAAGGAAAAGCCCCACTCCTAGATACAGAAGCAGATCAAGATCTCCTCCTCGCTATAAGAGATGTTGGGCCTGCCACAGAGAAGCTCTCCCGGACAAGGCGGTCTGCGGAAGATGTTTCAGTGAAATGGCTAGAGATAGAGAACAGACTCCTATGGACGTTTCACAGATGATTACACAGGCAGTGCAGGACTCCATGAAGGAGTATCTAGCAACATTGCCCAAAATACCTTAGCAGTCAGGCGAACAAAACCAAACACAAACGGCAACGGGGTGCGAAGACATCACCAGCGGATTCGACTTCGCCCTAGTACAACCGTATATTCAATCTGTGCGAGAAGCAATTGAGTGGGACACTGAAGATACAGAGGAGCCATCCACCAGTGCCACTAGGCGTAAAGAATACTTTACACATCTAAAAAAGACAACCACTTTCCCAATAATGGACGAGATCGCGGAAATAATCAAGGAAGAGTGGGAAAAACTAGACAAGAGAACGCCTATAAACAACAGAATCTCGAAGTTATACCCTCTTAAACCAGAAGAAACCAAATCCTTAGATAACCCACCAATTGTGGATGCCTCAGTAGTACGCCTGGCAAGACCAATGACTTTACCGAGGGAAAACGCCACAGCATTCCGTGACGTATTGGAAAAGAGAATGGATGCGGAATTAAGGAAGATCTACACAATTACGGGTAACACTCTGAAACCAGCTATTGCTTTAACATCCATTTCCAGAGCTCTGAGAACTTGGACGTCAAATATTGAGGAAGCACTAAGACTGGGAACAGACAGGGATGCGATAATAGCCGCATTAGATGACTTCAACCTCACGGCTGACTTCGTAGGAGAGATAGCAGTTGACGTAATTAGATGCAGCTCTAGAGTAATGGCTTCCTCCGTGGTCACCAAACGTGCTTTATGGCTAAAATCATGGGCAGCCGATCCTGCATCAAAACAGGATTGGTGCAGGATACCATATGATGGCACAAATCTCTTCGGCAAAGAAATGGATGACGCGATTAAGAGGGTAACCGGCGGAAAGTCGGGGTTAATACCGCAAGATAGGAAACCAAGAAGACCCTTTAATCAACAGACGAACCGCCTGCAACAGGCTAGATACAGAAACGCAAGATCCTATCGACCCGGCAAGGAATTCAAAAGGAGTTGGCAAAGCTCGCAATCTAATTTACAGCGTCTGAATAGACAGAGAACAACCACTTCCGCTTCGACACAGCAAAAGCCCTTTTGACAGGAAACCCGTCCAAACTTACCCAGTCGGGGGGAGACTTCGTCACTTCAGGCAAGTTTGGGCGGACTACATAAAAAACCAATGGGTATTAAAAACAATCTCTCGAGGTCACCGATGGAGCTTTACATCAACGCCACGACACTCTTTCCAGATTACAAACATTCCTACGCAAAGGGACAAGAGATTGATCCTGAAACAATACATCCAGGAATTGATAACGAAGGAAGCAATAACATCAGTAACCACGAAGGAGAGAAGCAAGGGAGTGTATTCCCCATTGTTTTTCGTATTAAAGAAAACGGGACAATGGCGTCCAGTATTGGATCTGAGGAAACTCAACAAAAAGATCAGACTCAAGAGATTCAAGATGGAGACCCTGGAGTCAATTCGTCAGGCCATAAGGAGGTCAGACTGGATGCTTTCTGTGGACCTCGAGGACGCATACTTGCATATCCCAGTACACTCGAGGTCCCAGAAGTATCTAAGATTTGCAATTGCGGAAGACCACTTCCAGTTTACCTGCCTACCTTTCGGAATTTCCACGGCGCCAAGGACGTTCACCAAGGTCTTACTGGCCATAGTATCCTTGTTGAGGGAGAGAGGACTAAGGTTATATCATTACCTAGACAACCTACTCCTTCTAGCGTCAGACAGAGACACACTGTTGCTACACAGACAGATACTAATAGAAACGTTAATACAGTTTGGATGGAAAATAAATTATCCCAAGAGCCAGCTGGAACCTACGCAAACAATGATCTTCCTAGGAGCCCTATTCAACACAATCCAGAACTCACTAGCCTTACCGTTGCAGAAAGCACAAAACCTAATACAGAGGGTCCAACTAACACTGACCAAAGCGAGGATGCGAGCACGGCAATGCCTCAGTTTAATAGGACTGATGACATCTACCATACCAATGGTGCGCTGGGCACATTGCCACATGAGGCCATTACAATGGGGGTTTCTAGACCAATGGAACAAGAAGTCATTCAATCAACAGATCATACTTACACCACTCATGAAGAACAGCCTAACATGGTGGACATCAATAGACAACCTCAGCAGGTATCATCTAATACAGGACAATGTAATGACCATCATTACCTCAGATGCCAGTCAGAGAGGATGGGGAGCCCACTGCGAGGGCCAGTACGCTCAGGGTCAGTGGACTCCCCTAACCGACCGAATACCAGCAAACGCCCTAGAGCTCAGAGCGGCATATCATGCACTCATCAGTTTTCAGCATTTAATAAGGGGGAAATCGGTACTCCTGAAGATGGACAACAGAACCGCAGTATCCTACATAAAGAGGCAGGGCGGCACCAGGAGTATGTCATTACTGCAGGAAGCAGCGGCAGTCTTTCAGTTCTCGGAGACGAACTTATGGAACATCAAAGCCCTATATATACCAGGGAAGCAGAACCAAACAGCAGACTATCTCAGCAGACGGGAATTCGACAACAACGAATGGAGTTTATCCCAGGAGACATTCCAATGGATCTGCGACCGATTTGGCATGCCGGAAGTAGATCTCATGGCGACCCCAGAGAATACAAAGTGCAGGACCTTCTATTCCAGGTTCCAATACAAACAGTCGGCAGGAGTGGATGCGCTGTCCATTCCATGGAACTTTTCAATAGCATATGTCCTCCGACACCTGTCATCCGGCCTCTACTTCTCAGACTTTACCGAGAGAAGGTAACGATTATAGCGGTTATTCCATATTGGCCGAAACGACCGTGGTTCCCCCTCCTGTGGGAATTGAAGTCACAGTTTCCAGTTCCTCTCCCATACCACAAACACCTGCTGACTCAGGGGAAAGTATATCATCAGAATCCAGAGAGATTGAGACTCATGGCATGGGTATTGAAAGGGAAAGGCTGAGACAATCCGGATACTCAGAAGAAGTAATACAAACATTATTAAGTTCTAGGAAACCAACGACGAATGCCACATACAGTAGGGTATGGAAAAGGTTCCAACTATTTGCTAACGAAAAGAAGTTTGACCCGCTAAAACCGGAACCAAATTCAATCTTGGATTTCCTACAGAATGGCCTTTCAAAAGGACTTGGTTACCATACCGTTAGAAGTCACATATCAGCCCTCACAGCTCTCACGGGAATACCCTGGTCCAGTCACCCACTAATTAAGCAGTTTACCAAGGGAGTACTAAAACTAAGACCACCAATAAAAAATGTATTCCCTAAATGGGATTTACCTCTTGTATTGGAAGCACTTACAAAACAACCATTCCACCCAGCACAACAGTGTAGTGTGTGGCATCTGACTCTTAAAACTGTTTTCCTAGTAGCGATCTCCTCAGCCAGGAGAGTTTCAGAGATTCAGGCCCTAGGTTCAAAAGAACCGTATCTCTCATTCTTCCCAGATAGAGTGGTAGTGAGACCAATACAGGGATTTATTCCAAAAGTGACTTCGACGTTTCCACCTCAATCAGGACTGGACCCTACCTTCCTTTACAATAGGGGACTCCAATGACCCACACCCCCTGGATGTTGTTCAGACACTTAGGACTTACTTAGATATAACGTCACAATTCAGAACCACAGATAGATTGTGGGTTATACCATCTGGCTACAGAAGGGGGCAGGCAGCCACGGCCAGAACCATAGCCTCTTGGCTAGTTAAGACTATCCAGACTGCCTATAGAATTCTTAAATTAGATCCACCGGAACAAATCAGAGCCCATTCCACACGTGGAATGGCTACTTCATGGGCAGCCTATAATAAGGTTCCTGCAGACAAAATATGCCAGGCTGCGAACTGGTCAAGCATTCATACATTTATGCGCCATTACAGAGTTGATGTGACAGCGCAATCTTCACTTGTATTTGGGAAGGCTGTACTTACTACAAATTCCTAAATTAAAATTGTGTGTTCAGCAAATACTGTGCCCTCCCTTCATTCTTCCTAGCTATATCCCAAGTGTTTTGTGACATGGAAGCATAGGTAAAACGGAAAATTGTTACTCACCTATCGGTAATTTTCCTTTCCCGATGCTTACATGTCACAACACTGGCCCTCCCTTCTATGTTCGCCTCGGTGAGTTGGAGGCCTACGTAGACTGAGGGGGGGGGGGGGGTGGGGGGGGGCGGGAACGATTAGAATTTATAGTTACAAGGTCCTATGGGGTAGAAGTGGGCGGGGCATCTACCCAAGTGTTTTGTGACATGTAAGCATCGGGAAAGGAAAATTACCGATAGGTGAGTAACAATTTTCCGTTATATATATACTGGGGCAGCACAGTGTGGGTGCCACTAGACACCAGGGAAGCTATAGAGGAAGCAGTAGCCTAGCAACAGAGGATGCAGAGGTTGCGATTGCACTGGGGCCCCTGGACCAGAGTGGCCCATTAGTAGAGTGACCAGATTTTTGTGGGTCCAACCTGGGACGGGGGGTGTGTGGGGGGGTAGGGGGAGGCGCGCGTAGCGTGCTGTGGCGGAAAGTGGGGAGGATCGAGGAGCGCGCGCCGCGTTGGAAAATGGGCGTGGCCATGACATTGTATGGGCGGAGCTAACGTAATGATGTAACAGCGAGGCATAAGAAAGCAGTGTTTACGCCATGATGTGGACAAACGAGACTTTGCATCATGGGTGTGAAGAAACTGTGTGATGCTAATAGTATACCGTAACCACAAGGCAGCAAACATAGCCATCTATGACCATTAAATAATAAATGCAGTAACAGTTACCCCGGACACCAGAAAATAAACGCAATGGGCAACATGTCAGCACAAAATAAACGCAATGCGGGCAACATGTCAGTATAAAATAAACGCAATGCGGGCAAACATGTCAGTACAAAATAAACGCAATGCGGGCAACATGTCAGTACAAAATAAACGCAATGCGGGCAAACATTTCACCAGAAAATAAACGCAATGCGGGCAAACATGTCAGTACAAAATAAACGCAATGCGGGCAAACATGTCAGCACAAAATAAACGCAATGCGGCCAACATGTCAGTACAAAATAAACGCATTGCGGGCAAACATTTCACCAGAAAAGAAACGCAATGCGGGCAAACATTTCACCAGAAAAGAAACGCAATGCGGGCAAACATTTCACCAGAAAAGAAACGCAATGCGGGAAAACATTTCACCAGAAAAGAAACGCAATGCGGGCAAACATTTCACCAGAAAAGAAATGCAATGCGGGCAAACATTTCACCTGGAAAAAAAACGCAATGCGGGCAAACATTTCACCAGAAAAGAAATGCAATGCGGGCAAACATTTCACCTGGAAAAAAAACGCAATGCGGGCAAACATTTCACCAGAAAAGAAACGCAATCCGGGCAAACATTTCACCAGAAAAGAAACGCAATGCGTGCAAACATTTCACCAGAAAAGAAACGCAATGCGTGCAAACATTTCACCAGAAAAGAAACGCAATGCGGGCAAACATTTCACCTGGAAAAAAAACCGCAATGTGGGCAAACATTTCACCTGGAAAAAAAAAATCAATGCGGGCAAACATTTCACCTGGAAAAGAAACGCAATGCGGGCAAACATTTCACCTGGAAAAAAAAACGCAATGCGGGCAAACATTTCACCTGGAAAAGAAACGCAATGCGGGCAAACATTTCACCAGAAAAGAAACGCAATGCGGGCAAACATTTCACCTGGAAAAAAAACGCAATGCGGGCAAACATTTCACCTGGAAAAGAAACGCAATGCGGGCAAACATTTCACCAGAAAAGAAACGCAATGCGGGCAAACATTTCACCTGGAAAAGAAACGCAATGCCTGCAAACATTTCACCTGGAAAAGAAACGTAATGCGGGCAAACATTTCACCTGGAAAAGAAATGCAATGCGGGCAAACATTTCACCTGGAAAAAAAAATGCAATGCGGGGAAAAGATTTCACCAGAAAAGAAACGCAATGCGGGCAAACATTTCACCAGAAAAGAAACGCAATGCGGGCAAACATTTCACCAGAAAAGAAACGCAATGCGTGCAAACATTTCACCAGAAAAGAAACGCAATGCGGGCAAACATTTCACCAGAAAAGAAACGCAATGCGGGCAAACATTTCACCTGGAAAAAAAACGCAATGCGGGCAAACATTTCACAGGAAAAGAAACGCAATGCGGGCAAACATTTCACCAGAAAAGAAACGCAATCCGGGCAAACATTTCACCAGAAAAGAAACGCAATGCGGGCAAACATTTCACCTGGAAAAAAAACCGCAATGTGGGCAAACATTTCACCTGGAAAAAAAAACGCAATGCGGGCAAACATTTCACCTGGAAAAAAAACGCAATGCGGGGAAAAAATTTCACCAGAAAAGAAACGCAATGCGGGCAAACATTTCACCTGGAAAAAAAACGCAATGCGGGCAAACATTTCACCTGGAAAAGAAACGCAATGCGGGCAAACATTTCACCAGAAAAGAAACGCAATGCGGGCAAACATTTCACCTGGAAAAAAAACGCAATGCGGGCAAACATTTCACCAGAAAAGAAACGCAATGCGGGCAAACATTTCACCTGGAAAAGAAACGCAATGCCTGCAAACATTTCACCTGGAAAAGAAACGCAATGCCTGCAAACATTTCACCTGGAAAAGAAACGCAATGCGGGCAAACATTTCACCTGGAAAAAAAAACGCAATGCGGGCAAACATTTCACCTGGAAAAAAAACGCAATGCGGGCAAACATTTCACCTGGAAAAGAAACGCAATGCGGGCAAACATTTCACCTGGAAAAAAAAATGCAATGCGGGGAAAAGATTTCACCAGAAAAGAAACGCAATGCGGGCAAACATTTCACCTGGAAAAGAAAGCATTTACTCACCTGGCAGAAATCTCCGGCCTCTGGCGCACTGCTCCCGGGACCACATTCCTCCTTCTCTTGTCTCCCGCGCTGACAGGGCTACGGCAAGATGGCGCTCGAAGCCCTGTACTGGAGACACAAATAGTCTCCAGTACAGGGCTCCGGCAGCCATCTTGCCGTAGCCTTGCTCGCCTGCCGGTGTCGGCAGGGGCGTAGCAATAGGGGTTGCAGAGGTTGCGACCGCATCGGGGCCCTTGGGCCAGAGGGGCCCCGAAGGGCCCTCTCTCAACTACAGTATTATCTCTCTATTGGTCCTATGCGCATAATAATCACTTCTATAGATACTTTGAATAGTGGTAATCATTAACAAACTGTTCCCCATCCCCTTCTTGCACCTCTGACACTGTAGTTGCCATTGGCAGGTTTTGGTGCGCTGTATCAATTGTTATGTATAGAGTGCTTGGGGGGCCCCATTGTAAAACTTGCATCAGGGCCCACAGCTCCTTAGCTACGCCACTGGGTGTCGGAACAGACACCGGAAGAAGGAGGCTGGAGCGGGGCTGCGGGCAATGAACTGGCACGGCATCTATAGACGCCGCTGCCAGTTCATGAGTATAGAGTGACCAGAGTCCCGAGGCCGGGACGTCCCGCTGCTGAAAGCGGGACGTTTCCCGGGACCTCATGCTGCCTGGGACAGCGGACCCCGAATCCGGGACGCGTCTCGGGCAATCCGGGACGTCTGGTCACTCTACCATTAGGGACCCTCCTTCACCCATACTTTTAGCTTTTTATTGGTGCTTTGTCTGTAATGATCACCTCTGTATGTGCATTGAATAGCTGTATCATTGAGGCTCCTTTCAGACAGGCGGCTGAACTGCACATTTGCTTTGCTTTTTCATTTGGGGCGAAAATATTCGTGGAGGGAAAATACCACATCGGTATTTTAGACTTCTGGGTGGTCATTCATAAAAATCTTGTCAGCTGCAATAGCAGTGCGGAGATTTCCCGCTGTAGGCTGGCGGTAGGCAGGCGGTAACCTAGCGGAAACACAGAAGCAGGCAGAGTCCCTCCGTGCGCTGCTCTCTCTGCTGCTGCTTGGGAGGTCTGTCCCATTCACTTGTATGTATTCCGCACGCTTTTCGCTACATCAGAGGAAGCGGTATTTCCTGTCCGCATACCGCTTCCTCTAATCTCTATGAATTTGACATTTTGTTACTTTTTCTAGATAAATTTAGAAAATCACTGCACAAGGTGGAAATGTATCGCTCTGCTGGGGAATTGTAGCTTTTCATGCGGAAACCGCTTTTATGAATTGAGACTTTGCTGAATGGTAGGGAAAGTCAGCTGTTTCCAGCGGTAAGCATGCGGTAAAAGTTTTATGAATAGAGGCCATTGTGGGAGTCTGCCACAGTCATGATTCATAAAGGCAAATGCATTGTGGGACACAGCAGACTCAAAGACACTGATAAGCACAAGCTGTAAGGGCTCTTTCACATCAGAGCTTGCGTTGGAGAACGCTCAAAGCATACGTTTTGTTGTATGCGTTTTAATATGCGTTGCACTGCAGTGAGTGTGCGTTTTTAATCCGTTTTCAATGCGTTACCGCACATAGAAAAACGCAGGTAATTTTTTTTTCTTTTAGTTTTCAACTTTCTACATTGTTCCTCTGTTGCATTCTGGGACTGATTGCCTGCGTTAACGGATTAAAAAACGTGCATAGTGTGCGTTTTACATTGACTAACATTGTAACGCATAAAGCTAGCGTCGGCCGAAAAACTGCGCCTGGGTGCAGTGTAACACAACGCACAAAAAGGCTGCGTTATATGTGAAAGCTAAAATGAAAGTCTATGGACTTTCATTTCACCTTGGGTAACGCAAACTTTACCCGTTGCGTTGAAACACAGAAAATATGCCCTAATGTGAAAGAGCCCTAAGGAGTCATGGCAACACAAGGACAGTAGGTGCAAAATAAAAACAAAACAAGAATGCTCCACCCTCTTGTCACACTATCCCAAACTATATAATCATAATAATCCCTAGAGTTGTGCATGAGGTAGTGTTGCTCTTGTGTAGCAGAATTCATGGAAAAGCACAGGATCACTTTGTTTAAGGGATAGATTTGTAAGGCTCTGGTTTGCTGTGGTCACTTCCTGCTGTAGCACATGATTGGGGCCAACAAATCAGAGACTTGCAAACCTATCACCTGATCAGACCAGTCACAGGCTTCTCAGTGACTTCTTCTTAGCACTAATGGACACAATAATGGATTTTAAAAATGCAGCAGACTAGTTTGTACTGCTTATAATAGCCAAACCTATCATTTCTGAAGGATTCTGGGACTGTAGGATGGCAACATGAGAAACTTGGGGGTTATATGTGGCAGTCCCTGTGAGGCCCTAAAATAATTACTTCCTTTGTGAGGTAAAACTGACCAGAGGGGAACTGATCATGGCAGAGTGGTAAGTGCTTAGCCTAATTGCTTTGTAGCATTACAGTTTGTATCTACTCCCCTGGTGTACGTTCCTTCCAAGTGTTCATTCTTTTTCCACTCACACATCAGCAACATTCTGTTAGGGCCCATTTACACAATCACAAAATTTTTTGCGACTGCGATTTTACGCAATAAGATTGTGTTTTTCACTGTACATTTTTGAGTGATCGCAATTAGCATTTCCTTAACATTGTAATCATGATTGCTCAAAAATCACAAAAAACGCTGCATGCACCACGTTCCTGTTTGCCGATTATCATGGATCGGCGGTGATGGCAGTGAGATCACTGCCATCTACTTTAAACAGCGCTAGCGAAAGCCGGCAATTAATGGTAAACGCCCATTAATTGCCTGAATGTGAATGGGCCCTTAGAGCCCACTTGCTTTTGCAAATCACTATTGCTCAGCATTTTATACAGCAATTTCCGGCGCTTTTAATATTTTTTTAGTGCTTGCGTTTTAAAGAGAATTTTTTTTCTTTTGCTCGGGTAGTGAAATCACTGCAAAATCGGTTTACACAGTGATTGCAAAGCAATTTTGCAGCATTCGTAAGTTTTGTATTGGAGCGCAGTCACTCCAAAAATGCTGCAGTAGCTGCAATTGCTCCTGTGGGCTCACCTATATTAACTTTCTTAGTTTAGCCTAACGCTTCTGAAATTTCCGGCAATCACTGGTGTTCCAAAGTGTGGCTAAAAGCATTCTAGTGAGCTATAGCCCTAATTGCTGTCAATTTCTGAATTGCGTCGCGATTGCATCCAGCGCTTTTGCAATCCCAACGCTCTAGTGTGAATGCACCCTAAAGCTAAGTACCCACGGGGGTACAATTGTAGCTGTCGCCGCACACGGGAGCGTGTGCGCGACAGTTCGGCGGCAGTTCGGCGACAGCTCGTCGCCAAATCCCTCTGCATCCACACGGCAGCAGAGGGATTAGCGATGCGGCGGAAGCTGTCGCCGAGTTTCCTCCCCCCGCCGGAAGCTCCGTGTGGTGTGTGTGGGTAGCTGTCGCTAGCCCGCATACACATGCGGGGCTAGCGACAGTTCCGGCGAGGTTGCGGCGACGACTGTAGCCGGCGATTGAACAGGTCAATCGCCTGGCGACAGCTCCGACGGGCGACGGTTCGGGGCGCGCGCATCATACACACGGGGGAACTGTCGCCGCAACACGCGCGTGCCACGCGGTTGCGGCGACGGCCGTCCCCTGTGAGTATGGGCCTATAGTCAGACTCAGACACTGCAGTAGCACTTTGCCGATCGCTGACACGGTGCAACCGCCGTAGAGTCTCCCACAGTGTGGAATAGTCCTTATGTTTATAGCCATTCCCCATAATTTATTTCCTAAACTGTGGTGGGGAATGTTAGATTGTAAGCTCGGGTGAGGTACACACAGATGAATTACTCAATGCTCTTTGCAGATCGCTAGGGAAAATGTGTCAGCTGTATATAAATGTATAATAATAATAATAATTATTATATTAAAATTGTGATGCATTTCATAGCATTACTAGGCAGATGAAGTTTTCATGTAACAATTAGGGTATTGCATAATTCATATTTTCCATAAATGCGTTTTTTCATGCTACTGTCCTTGCATTCTCTGACTCTCCATTCCAACCTGCTGTGGTTTATTTACATCTTAAGTCACACTATAGGCTGACATATGTCTCGACCTTTGCGTCACCCTGTGGCCCCCCCCCCTCCTGTGATGTTCTGCTAAAGAAACGCCCACCTATTCACGTCAGTCTGTCACTATTAGTGTTCTGGTGAGATTTACGAGAGGGTATTAGGATGTCTTCACCTGAGGGATGGCCGCATCTCAGGCATAAATATCTATAAGAAGATCCTGAGCATAACCAGGTGGAAAACGGCTCATGTTTTCTCAAGTCGCTTCTTTGTGCTCCTGGATAGAAATTGTCATCTGAACATGTTTGGGGCATTTTCGCGCCGCCAGAAAGAGAAAAAGCTGACCTGGGGAATTCAGTTTCGGATGAGCTTGCAAGCGTGCTGTTTATGGGCAAAATAAGGGTGAGGCAACTTATGCAGAGACGGCCAAAAGATATAAAAATAATTAAAAGGTATAAAAGAATAAAATAAAACACATGAAAAGGTCTGCGTGTCAGGTAAAACTCACGCTACCATCGCGTTCCCACACGTTTTTGTCTTTTATTGTGGAGGTAAGTGAGCAGCTTTCTTCGTTTTTATACCTTTTAATTATTTTAACAGTCTTGAGGGCGCCTCTACCTGAATTACAATAGCTAGTTCTCCCCACCCCTCTCATTCGGATCAGGGGTACCAAACTGAACTGAAAATATTTTTCAAAGAAGGTAACTTACCTAACTTAGGAGAAGTCTGAGAGGAAATGCTTGTAATTACCCTTGTGCCCTATATAGTGGTTGCCCCCTGGTTTGACAGCTCTGCAAACAACTGTCTAGTAAAGTTCATCACTAACACCCTGTGCAACCTTGCATCTAACATATTGCACCAGGAAAAGCTCCCTCTCCCGTTCCTCTGCAGTCCCTCCCTTTGTATCTTGAAGAATCACCCAAACTGAAATAAGGGCAAGATATTTATAGCCAGACTGGTGGCGGATGTTTGAACAGTTCCCAGAGCATAATATGTATTTTTCCTAGAAAAGCGTCTAATTAAAGCCATTATTTTGAACGGGTTGGTTCAGAGCTCCAAATTATTTAGGTAATACGGCTGAGAGGTTTTGCAAAAGAGTGAAAACCTCCTTTGTTTGGACTCTGGGTCAGTCACACCCTGAACGCTGACTGCGAAACATAGGTAGTGATGGCTGATGTGGGCCGAGAATGTACCTAGGATTCTCTCCTGTCAGATATTAATCGATGTAGTACCAAAAGATTAACCTGGAAAAGAATGCTGAAGAGGCAGCCATGTTGGCTCAGCAGGTTTTGGGCCAATTTCCACTATAACTAAACTAGATGAATCCACATAGGACAAAATGCTTGCGGATTTGCATGTGTTTGCAGGCTTTTATTTTTTCTTGCAAGTTTGTATGCATAAGCAATTTTTTTTTCAATCATCATTTATCACTATTGACCCGTGCATGTGAAAACGCGTATGCATAAACACTTATGCGAATACGCATAAATGCATAAACCGCACGGAAGATTGTTAGAGGCAGAAGGTTTTTTTTCACTTGCGGGGGGAAGAGGATTTCGCCTGTAATGGAAACAGGCCCATTGAAATACATTGCTATAATAATGCAAATAATGCATGCAAATTCGCCATAGTGGTAACGGGCCCTTAGAATCTTGTAGAAGGGTGATGTGATTATGCAGAATAAGCACCAGGTCTGCAATAATGGGAAGTGAGAATAGGATTTGGAGGACACAGACAGCCAAGTTATCCTTGCCAGGTTATGGGTTTGGGTCAGGTATAATCGGAACAGCCGTATTGCCAGATTATGGGGTGGGGGCAGGTATGATCAGAACAGCTGTATTGCCAGATTATGGGTTTTGAGGCAGGTATGATCAGAACAACCGCATTGCCAGATTATTAGGTGGGGCCGAGGCAATCGGAACAGCTGCATTGCCAGATAAAGGGAGGGGGGACACCAAGAGCCCAATAGTGTAATATTGTATAGATGATAATTAATAATGAGTAATATAACAATTTAACCACTTGAGGACCACAGTCTTTTCGCCCCTTAAGGACCAGAGCCTTTTTCTCCATTCAGACCACTGCAGCTTTCACGGTTTAATGCTCGGTCATACAACCTACCACCTAAATGAATTTTACCTCCTTTTCTTGTCACTAATACAGCTTTCTTTTGATGCTATTTGATTGCTGCTGCGAGTTTTACTTTTTATTATATTCATCAAAAAAGACATGAATTTTGTCAAAAAAATGACTTTTTTAACTTTCTGTGCTGACATTTTTCAAATAAAGTAAAATTTCCTATACACTTGAGCGCGAAAGTTATTCTGCTACATGTCTTTGATAAAAAAAAAAAACATTCAGTGTATATTTATTGGATTGGGTAAAAGTTATAGCGTTTACAAACTATGGTGCCAAAAGTGAATTTTCCCATTTTCAAGCATCTCTGACTTTTCTGCGCACCTGTCAGGTTTCATGAGGGGCTAAAATTCCAGGATAGTACAAATACCCGCCAAATGACCCCATTTTGGAAAGAAGACATCCCAAAGTATTCAGTGAGAGGCATGGTGAGTTCATAGAAGATTTTATTTTTTGTCACAAGTTAGCGGAAAATGACACTTTGTGAAAAAAAAAAAAAAAAAAAGTTTCCATTTCTTCTAACTTGCGACAAAAAAAAATGAAATCTGCCACGGACTCACTATGCTCCTCTCTGAATACCTTGAAGTGTCTACTTTCCAAAATGGGGTCATTTGTGGGGTGTGTTCACTGTCCTGGCATTTTGGGGGGTGCCTAATTGTAAGCACCCCTGTAAACCTAAAGATGCTCATTGGACTTTGGGCCCCTTAGCGCAGTTAGGCTGCAAAAAAGTGCCACACATGTGGTATTGCCGTACTCAGGAAAAGTAGTATAATGTGTTTTGGGGTGTATTTTTACACATACCGATGCTGGGTGGGAGAAATATCTCCGTAAATGACAATTTTTTTATTTTGTTTACACACAATTGTCTATTTATAGAGATATTTCTCCCACTCAGCATGGGTATGTGGAAAAATACACCCCAAAACACATTATACTACTTCTCCTGAGTACGGCGATACCACATGTGTGGCACTTTTTTGCACCCTAACTGCGCTAAGGGGCCCAAAGTCCAATGAGTACCTTTAGGATTTCACAGGTCATTTTGAGAAATTTCGTTTCAAGACTACTCCTCACGGTTTAGGGCCCCTAAAATGCCAGGACAGTATAGGAACCCCACAAATTACCCCATTTTAGAAAGAAGACACCCCAAGGTATTCCGTTAGATGTATGGTGAGTTCATAGAAGATTTTTTTTTTTTTTGTCACAAGTTAGCGGAAATTGATTTTAATTGTTTTTTTTCACAAAGTGTCATTTTCCGCTAACTTGTGACAAAAAATAAAATCTTCTATGAACTCACCATACTCCTAACGGAATACCTTGGGGTGTCTTCTTTCTAAAATGGGGTCATTTGTGGGGTTCCTATACTGCCCTGGCATTTTAGGGGCCCTAAACTGTGAGGAGTAGTCTTGAAACCAAATGTCGCAAAATGACCTGTGAAATCCTAAAGGTACTCATTGGACTTTGGGCCCCTTAGCGCACTTAGGGTGCAAAAAAGTGCCACACATGTGGTACCGCCGTACTCAGGAGAAGTAGTATAATATGTTTTGGGGTGTATTTTTACACATACCCATGCTGGGTGGGAGAAATATCTCTGTAAATGACAATTATTTGATTTTTTTTACACACAATTGTCCATTTACAGAGAGATTTCTCCCACCCAGCATGGGTATGTGTAAAAATACACCACAAAACACATTATACTACTTCTCCTGAGTATGGCGATACCACATGTGTGACACTTTTTTGCAGCCTAGGTGCGCTAAGGGGCCCAACGTCCTATTCACAGGTCATTTTGAGGCATTTGTTTTCTAGACTACTCCTCACGGTTTAGGGCCCCTAAAATGCCAGGGCAGTATAGGAACCCCACAAGTGACCCCATTTTAGAAAGAAGACACCCCAAGGTATTCTGTTAGGGGTATGGTGAGTTCATAGAAGATTTTATTTTTTGTCACAAGTTAGTGAAAAATGACACTTTGTGAAAAAAACAATAAAAATCCAATTTCCGCTAACTTTTGACAAAAAATAAAATCTTCTATGAACTCATCATACACCCAACAGAATACCTTGGGGTGTCTTCTTTCTAAAATGGGGTCACTTGTGGGGTTCCTATACTGCCCTGGCATTTTACGGGCCCAAAACTGTGAGTAGTCTGGAAACCAAATTTCTCAAAATGACTGTTCAGGGGTATAAGCATCTGCAAATTTTGATGACAGGTGGTCTATGAGGGGGCAAATTTTGTGGAATCGGTCATAAGCAGGGTGGCCTCTTAGATGACAGGATGTATTGGGCCTGATCTGATGGATAGGAGTGCTAGGGGGGGTGACAGGAGGTGATTGATGGGTGTCTCAGGGGGTGGTTAGAGGGGAAAATAGATGCAATCAATGCACTGGGGAGGTGATCGGAAGGGGGTCTGAGGGGGATCTGAGGGTTTGGCCAAGTGATCAGGAGCCCACACGGGGCAAATTAGGGCCTGATCTGATGGGTAAGTGTGCTAGGGGGTGACAGGAGGTGATTGATGGGTGTCTCAAGGTGTGATTAGAGGGGGGAAATAGATGCAAGCAATGCACTGGCGAGGTGATCAGGGCTGGGGTCTGAGGGCGTTCTGAGGTGTGGGCGGGTGATTGGGTGCCCGCAAGGGGCAGATTAGGGTCTAATCTGATGGGTAACAGTGACAGGTGGTGGTAGGGGGTGATTGATGGGTGATTGATGGGTAATTAGTGGGTGTTTAGAGGAGAGAAGAGATGTAAACACTGCACTTGGGAGGTGATCTGATGTCGGATCTGCGGGCGATCTATTGGTGTGGGTGGGTGATCAGACTGCCCGCAAGGGGCAGGTTAGGGGCTGTTTGATGGGTGGCAGTGACAGGGGGTGATTGGTGGGTGGCAGTGACAGGGGGTGATTGATGGGTGATTGACAGGTGATCAGTGGCTTATTACAGGGAATAACAGATGTAAATATTGCACTGGCGAATTGATAAGGGGGGGTCTGAGGGCAATCTGAGCGTGTGGGCGGGTGATTGGGTGCCCGCAAGGGCCAGATTAGGGTCTAATCTGATGGGTAACAGTGACAGGTGGTGATAGGGGGTGATTGATGGGTAATTAGTGGGTGTTTAAAAGAGAGAAGAGATGTAAACACTGCACTTGGGAGGTGATCTAATGTCGGATCTGCGGGCGATCTATTGGTGTGGGTGGGTGATCAGATTGCCCGCAAGGGTCAGGTTAGGGGCTGATTGATGGGTGGCAGTAACAGGGGGTGATTGGTGGGTGGCAGTGACAGGGGGTGATTGATGGGTGATTGACAGGTGATCAGTGGCTTATTACAGGGAATAACAGATGTAAATATTGCACTGGCGAATTGATAAGGGGGGGTCTGAGGGCAATCTGAGCATGTGGGCGGGTGATTGGGTGCCCGCAAGGGCCAGATTAGGGTCTAATCTGATGGGTAACAGTGACAGGTGGTGATAGGGGGTGATTGATGGGTAATTAGTGGGTGTTTAAAAGAGAGAAGAGATGTAAACACTGCACTTGGGGGGTGATCTAATGTCGGATCTGCGGGCGATCTATTGGTGTGGGTGGGTGATCAGATTGCCCGCAAGGGTCAGGTTAGGGGCTGATTGATGGGTGGCAGTAACAGGGGGTGATTGATGGGTGGCAGTGACAGGGGGTGATTGATGGGTGATTGACAGGTGATAAGTGGGTTATTACAGGGAATAACAGATGTAAATATTGCACGGGCGAATTGATAAGGTGGGGGGGGTCTGAGGGCAATCTGAGCGTGTCGGCGGGTGATTGGGTGCCCGCAAGGGGCAGATTAGGGTCTAATCTGATGGGTAACAGTGACAGGTGGTGATAGGGGGTGATTGATGGGTAATTAGTGGGTGTTTAGAGGAGAGAATAGATGTAAACAATGGATTTGGGAGGTGATCTGATGTCGGATCTGCGGGCGATCTATTGGAGTGGGTGGGTGATCAGATTGCCCGCAAGGGGCAGGTTAGGGGCTGATTGATGGGTGGCAGTGACAGGGGGTGATTGACGGGTGATTGACGGGTGATTGACGGGTGATTGACAGGTGATTGACAGGTGATTGACAGGTGATCAGGGGGGATAGATGCATACAGTACCCGGGGGGGGGGGGGGGGGTCTGGGGGGGGTCTGGGGAGAATCTGAGGGGTGGGGGGGGTGATCAGGAGGGAGTAGGGGGCAGATTAGGGACTAAAAAAAAAAATAGCGTTGACAGATAGTGACAGGGAATGATTGATGGGTGATTAGGGGGGTGACTGGGTGCAAACAGTGGTCTGGGGGGTGGGCAGGGGGGGGTCTGAGGGGTGCTGTGGGCGATCAGAGGGCAGGGGGGGGGGAAATCAGTGTGCTTGGGTGCAGACTAGGGTGGCTGCAGCCTGCCCTGGTGGTCCCTCGGACACTGGGACCACCAGGGCAGGAGGCAGCCAGTATAATAGGCTTTGTATACATTACAAAGCCTATTATACACAGTACACGCGGCGATCCGGGTGCTAGTAACCCGCCGGCGCTTCCGAACGGCCGGCGGGTTACAGCGAACGGGGGGCGGAGCCAGTCCCCGGCGGCTGATCGCGTCACGAATGACGCGATCGCCGCATAGCCACTCCCGCAGCCGCCCCCGCCGATGGGCGTATTGCGGTCGTTTGGGCCCGGACTTTGCCGCCGCCCATCGGCTGGGGGCGGTCGTGAAGTGGTTAATACTCACAAACCAGGGTTACCATTAGGCAACCACTGTGAAGGCAGGTGGGGAGATTAACCTGACCCCACTCAGGATTAAAAGTCGCTCTCTGTAGATGGGAAGAAGATGGGTACAACCCTCCACCAAGGGTGGACTTAGCAATATGTAGAAGCTTTCCAGAGGCGCCAATAGAATAAAAGTCACTTAAACGAGCTTAAAACCGATGGGGCAGTGGTGGGCCTGTCCCATCCATGCAGACAAAGCAAACAAAGGAAGGGCTGTGGCATCAACAGTCAAACAACAATTTATTTACACTCCACAGTAAAAATAGGCAACACGTTTCACGGGCTCAATCCCGCTTCATCAGGCCAATCAAAAAGGAGCATACAGCTTAACAGCATCAAAACCACACTGAGCGCCTCTGTTGATGCCACAGTCCTTCCTTTGTTTGCTTTGTCTGCATGGAAGGGATAGGCCCACCACTGCCCCATCGGTTTTAAGCTTGTTTAAGTGACTTTTATTCTATTGGCGCCTCTGGAAAGCTTCTACAAGCTGCATTGCCAGGTTATGGGGTTGGGGCAGAGATGAATGGAACAGTCATATCACAGATTCTGGGATGAAGGCAGGGGTGATCGGAACAGCCGTATTGCCAGATTATGGGGTGGGGCCAGGTTTGATCGGAACAGCCGTGTTGCCAGATTATGGGGTGTGGGCGGGTGTGATCAGAACAGACGAACTGCTAGATTATGGGGTAGGGGTAGGGGAGATCGGTGTCATGAATGATACGGACGTCGAGACGATTAGCGATTCTGTATCGTTCCGCACAGCAGAGCAGAATGTCACTTTCTGTTTAAACGTACAACAGATGTCTTTTCCTTCTCTTCTGAGTGAAAGCAAACCCATCACCCACACTGAATTAGAGTCCCTTTCCTGGCCAGTGACACAGAGGTGTGATACATCAAAGGTTGTTCTAGCTGGTCACACTCAGATGATAATTAACACCCCAAAAGGTCCTTTCATCCAGGGGAAGCCAAAGGAATCTAGCGCCCCAGGGGTCCACTGCCAACCTCAGACACATTGGCACCGCTGGGGAAGAGATTTAAATGCATGTGGTTTATGATTTCAGTCTGTTAAATGAAAACCGTGTATAGCACAGCTAAGAAATTAATATAGTCTTGTTCGTTAAAATCTGCCCAATGTGCAGATATAAAATTCATAACAATAACCCGTCCGGTTATTGGTGTATGACCCTTCTCAGGGGCAGGACAGCCTAACGCACTCATGCAAGATGTCATATTACGCAAAAGGTGGATCAGCGCAACACCAGGCCGCCTCCGAATGGCCTCCATTAGAGATGCGCTGAGCCCCCCCAGGAACTACAAACGCACCTTGAATCCAAACAGAAGCTCTGCATATACACCAAAAGCATGGCTGTTAAGTGGGAGTAGCTGACCAAAAACTAATTACATTAGTACATAGCAAGGAAATGAGCAGCGCTACTTAAAAACAGACTAGTGCCTACCTGCAAAAGAGTGCAAGCCCCACTTGTGGGGTCGAATACACATCGAGCATACACATGACCTGTCTACCACTAGAGGAGGATGTTGGTTTCCATTAACAGCTTGCATACAACCTATTAAGTACTCGTCCCTCCCACTGCGAAGAAGTCAATCCTCCATGGGAGGGGCCTAACACTAACTAAATCCTAACCTATGTATATGCATAGCCTGGGTGCGGTTAATCAAATGAAATCGAAAATTGAAAATTGCGCAAAAGGTGGATCAGCACAACACCAGGCCGCCTCCAAATGGCCTCCATCAGAGATGCGCTGAGCCCCCCCAGGAACTACAAACGCACCTTGAACCCAATCAGAAGATCTGCATATACACCAAAAGCATGGCTGTTAAGTGGGAGCAGCTGACCAAAAACGAATTACATTAGTACATAGCAAGGAAATGAGCAGCGCTACTTAAAAACAAACTAGTGCCTACCTGCAAAAGAGTGCAAGCCCCACTTGTGGGGTCGAATACACACCGAGCATACACATGACCTGTCTACCACTAGAGGAGGATGTTGGTTTCCATTAACAGCTTGCATGCAACCTATTAAGTACTCGTCCCTCCCACTGCGAAGAAGTCAATCCTCCATGGGAGGGGCCTAACACTAACTAAATCCTAACCTATGTATATACATAGCCTGGGTGCGGCTAATAATAGCCTCGGTGTGTATTCGACCCCACAAGTGGGGCTTGCACTCTTTTGCAGGTAGGCACTAGTCTGTTTTTAAGTAGCGCTGCTCATTTCCTTGCTATGTACTAATGTAATTCGTTTTTGGTCAGCTGATCCCACTTAACAGCCATGCTTTTGGTGTATATGCAGAGCTTCTGTTTGGGTTCAAGGTGCGTTTGTAGTTCCTGGGGGGGGGGGGGGGCTCAGCGCATCTCTGATGGAGGCCATTCGGAGGCGGCCTGGTGTTGCGCTGATCCACCTTTTGCGCAATTTTCAATTTTCGATTTTATTTGATTAGCCGCACCCAGGCTATGCATATACATAGGTTAGGATTTAGTTAGTGTTAGGCCCCTCCCATGGAGGATTGACTTCTTCGCAGTGGGAGGGACGAGTACTTAATAGGTTGTATGCAAGCTGTTAATGGAAACCAACATCCTCCTCTAGTGGTAGACAGGTCATGTGTATGCTCGGTGTGTATTCGACCCCACAAGTGGGGCTTGCACTCTTTTGCAGGTAGGCACTAGTCTGTTTTTAAGTAGCGCTGCTCATTTCCTTGCTATGTAAAGATGTCATATTAATCGGTATTTTCTGACAAGTATGAATCTGCTATCCACCTACATATGACATGTATAGTTTGAGTTACAGGGTTTTACAATTTAAGCTCAAAATCCTCCTAGGAGGAGGTGGACTGTCATTGGTGAGTAATTCAGAGGGGGCAGGCATTGCCACAACCCCAAACCAGTTTCATCAAAGCACATTGCCAGCAGGCGGACTTCAGTCCTCCAAATCCCATCTTCACGAGAGCCTGCTGCTGCTAACCAGGGGACCATGTGGTTAGCAGCCATCTTGAAACTGTAACATTATTATTATTATTATTATTATTTAGTATGTATATAGCGCCAACATATTATGCAGCTCTGTACAATGTGTATATATATATCTTGTCACTAACTGTCCCTCAAAGGAGCTCACAATCTAATCCCTACCATTGCCATATGTCTATATTATGTAGTGTAAGTACTGTAGTCTAGGGCCAATTTTAGGGGGAGTCAATTAACTTATCCGTATGTTTTTGGAATGTGGGAGGAAACCGGAGTGCCCGGAGGAAACCCACGCAGACACGGAGAGAACATACAAACTCTTTGCAGATAGTGCCCTGGCTGGGATTCGATCCAGGGACCCAGCGCTGAACATCTGCTTGGATTAAAAAATATACCTAAAGGCCTATGATTCTGAAACCAAGGACTTTGCATTTTGTTTTTCCAGAAGGAAATATTCCCACACAGACTGCATTTCGGCTAAGTAAACCTTCCACAATTATTCCCTTTTATTTTATCTTTGCGTGTATATGTTAATTAGTGTATGTAAATGTGTGTAATGCATTTTTGTTATTAAAACGTTTAAAAATTGTTTAGCGGTTATGACCTGTTCCTGAACATACACGATCGTACTTACTCCTCCAAAAACCTTACCTTGTGTTCTAGAGTATCTTCTATTTACAACCCGTATGCTTGAATCGGGCACAGATAGACAGATCTGGCGCCGATCCCTGCATACAGCTAAGGGTTAACGTACAGTGTTCGCAGTGTGCCATGTGCTGACTCACATGTGGTGGCAAGTCTTTGAATTGTACGTGTGGGGTGAATCCCTTGGAGTCAGGACGCTCCTCTCGGCTAGTCAGTTCATAGTTTGTGAATCCTGGGCACATGGGCACCTATGTGCAAAGCAACAGCGAGACCGAGTTTCTGACTCTGAGCGATTGACCCGATCAAGGACCGGCCTGTGCGGTCTATGACAATCGAAACAGCCGTATTGCCAGGTTATGGGGTTGGGGCAGGTATGATAGGAACAGCCGTATTGTTACATTATGGGGTGGGAGCAGAGATGAATGGAACAGCCGTATGACAGATTATGGGATGGGGGCAGGGGTGATCGGAACAGCTGTATTGCTAGATTATGGGGTGGGAGCAGGGATGATAGGAAAAGCCATATTGCCAGATTATGGGGTGGGGGCAAGTACAGGTATGAAAGGAACAGCTGTATTGCTAGATTATGGCATGGGGCAGGTATGATAGGCACAGCCATATTGCCAGATTATGAGGTGGGGGCAGGTATGATAGGCACAGCCATATTGCCAGATTATGAGGTGGGGGCAGGGGTGATTGGAACAGCCGTATTGCCAGATTATGGGGTGGGGGCAAGAACAGGTATGAAAGGAACAGCCGTATTGCTAGATTATGGCATGGGGCAGGTATGATAGGAACAGCCGTATTGTTACATTATGGGGTGGGAGCAGAGATGAATGGAACAGCCGTATGACAGATTATGGGATGGGGGCAGGGGTGATCGGAACAGCCGTATTGCTAGATTATGGGGTGGGAGCAGGGATGATAGGAAAAGCCATATTGCCAGATTATGGGGTGGGGGCAAGAACAGGTATGAAAGGAACAGCCGTATTGCTAGATTATGGCATGGGGCAGGTATGATAGGCACAGCCATATTGCCAGATTATGAGGTGGGGGCAGGGGTGATCGGAACAGCTGTATTGCTAGATTATGGCATGGGGCAGATATGATAGGCACAGCCGTATTGCCAGATTATGGGGTGGGGGCAAGTACAGGTATGAAAGGAACAGCTGTATTGCTAGATTATGGCATGGGGCAGGTATGATAGGCACAGCCATATTGCCAGATTATGAGGTGTGGGCAGGTATGATAGGCACAGCCATATTGCCAGATTATGAGGTGGGGGCAGGGGTGATTGGAACAGCCATATTGCCAGATTATGGGGTGGGGCATGGATAATAGGAACATAATTTTTTTTTTTTTTAATAAAGACACCCCTTGAAAATGATTTATACAAAGGTGCTGGCCAGCCTCCCTGCTCGCTGCACAATTTTTAGCAGTTGGATGGAGCAATTGCCATTCATAAAGTGCTTTTGAAAATAAAGAAAACCCTGAAGGTGGGTACACACATCAGATAAAAGTCTTTGGAAAATGAAAGATCACAGACCAATTTTACCCCCTTCCATGTAGTATGAGAGCCATACTCTACACAGTCTATTCTATTGAGCTGAACTCCCCATCAGATAAAAATATTTGCAAGATACTGCACACAAAGATGATGTACACATGCAAAAGATCAGTATCTGCAAACTGTATCAGTTCCTACAAAAGATCCGTTCCTGCAGATACTGATCTTTTAAATGTGTACCGCATCTTTGTGTGCAGCATCTTGCAAAGATTTTTTATCTGATGGGGAGTTCAGCTCAATAGAATAGACTGTAGAGTATGGCTCTCATACTACATGGAAGGGGGTAAAATTGGTTTGTGATCTTTCATTTTTCAAAGACTTTTATCTGATGTGTGTACCCACCTTAAGAATCCCCCATGAGGAGATGGGCTAATCCAAAACCTGTTGGTTCTGTTAGGGCTGGTTCAGACGGACGTTTGGAGGCGTTGCGTTTGCTGGCGTCGCGTTCAGCAGCGTTCGTGTGCGTTTGGATGCGGTCGCGTTTTTTCTTCCCCTAGGGGGACATTAGCCGTCGCGGTTAACCTCCCCTGGAAGCTACATGTAGCTTCCAGGGGCTCCTTGAACGCCAGGGAAAATCGGGACACAAACGCCGCGTTTGTGTAAACGCGCTTGAAAGCTTGGTACAAACGCTCCCATTCACTTGAATGGGAGCGTTTAACACCAAGCCCTGAACGCTGGCTGTAAACGCTCTGCAAGCGTCCGTCTGAACCAGCCCTTAGATTTCTACTACTGACTGAAAGTGACAGCAACATAGAAGAAAAGAGGTTTATGGCTCATTTTACTCTGGAAGAAATGTACTTCTTATTTGTATGTGTTTACATGCATTTTATACTTTACAATTGTTGCTATAGGGGTCCTTTAAGATACTTACACATTTGAAGTTTTGTATGAGCGTTGTATAGACATGCTGCTATGCTCCGGATGGAGCAGATTGTTCTGTATCATGGAGAGGGGAGAAGGGAGCAGCACATGACTTTTCAAGCCTTTGGGCCTGATTCACAAAGCAGTGCTAACAGTTAGCACGCTGGTGAAAAGCCCTTTATCACGCCTAAACTCAGTTTAGGCATGGTAAGTTTAAAGAAAACCTGAACTGAAAATTAAAAGTCAAAATAAGCATACACAAGTCATACTTACCTTCCATGTAGTCTACTCCTCAGTGTCTTTCTCCTGTCCCGCGTCTTGTTTGTTCACTGTGATCAAGGGGATTTTCCGTCCTCCATTTTGAAAATGGCCATTACCCATAACGGCTTCCTGGTCAGCACACAGTTAAACTGTAACATCGCCCACTTGAGCCATAGGGAAACATGGACATTTACCTGGTACATCAGTTTTCCTCTCAGCTATAACTGACAGCAACTGATATATTTCAGATCTGACAAAATATTGTCAGAACTCGAAGGGATTATTGTCAGAAAAAAATGGTGAGCTTCAGAGAGGAACTGACGGCAAGGTAACTATGTAATGTTCATTTGAAGTTACCTCGTGTTTATTTTAAATATTTTTACTCAGTACAGGTTCTCTTTAAGCACCAACTGCGTTAGCACCGCAGTGCACAGCTTATCAAAAGTTTTGCGCTAGCAAAGTCTGGTGCACTTTGCATAGAGTTTAATGGTGCTGCTTTGCGTGCGGGACTTTGCACGCTATCTACACTTATCTAAACTTAGCATGCCTAAACTTATCACACCTAAACTTATCACACCTAAACTTATCACGCCTAAACTGGCTTTTCACCAGCGTGGTGCAATGGTTATCACGCCTAAAGTCTCTAACTGGGTTAGCACCGCTTTGTGAATCGAGCCTTTTGTGTTGGTCTTTTAACATGATGGACGGTACCATTGACCAAAAAGAATGCTCAGCTTTTAGTTTCGGTATTGCTTTATTACCTCTCCTTCAACCTCTGGGGCTGCTGAAATTTATCACACACCTTGGCGAAACCCTGTAATTAGGTGAAATGTGGAGATGGGAGAAGCCTACGCAGTAAGAATGTTCAGCTTTTAGGCTGAAATTTATCCAGGGCTGTGAAGTTGTTACAAAAATCATCATACTCCGATCCCTCAGTTTATGAAACCTCCAACTCCAGCTACCCAAAATCCTCCACAATGTCCCATGCTGATTCCTGCCGGGTCTTCATGTTAGAGTGGCTTGGCTGTTTACAACTGGAAGATCAGCTATTAATACAACAGTTAGTTGTTTTAAGTCACTTTAAACTGGATTATCCAAATAGGCTTGTCCATGTATTTAGGTGCGTGCATTAATAAAGGTTTTTGCATTTGAATCTCCGATTCTGGGTCTGCTCCATTTGCTGCTGAAAATGTATCCATGAAGTTTTCACTGCAGATATCCTCTGATGATGTTGGCTTTCATCATATCGTATGATCTGTGGCTGTGCATATTAACAGGGTTTGCTTCAGGGTTGCTTTTCGTAGAAGTTCTTCAACTTTATGTGCACCTCAAAATTATGGCATTGATTATATAAAAAACAACAATTCTTTGTTCTGGAACAGTTTTGTGGCAGATGGTCACTACTGTAGGAAACTTCAGATGCATGAAAACTTGCCTCTTGCACGTGAATTCCTCATGGTCTGATTACCCCGAGGCATGGTGGGGGCGAGTCCTTTTTACCATAATATTTTCACTAAAAGATGGATCTATTTCTGGTCTCATTTGGGACATCTGCTGTAACAGTTCACTGAACAGTTGTCAGAACAGGGAGAGCTAACTGGTTTAATTTCCCAAGGGCCCAAAACTCCCAGGGGCCCTCAAGTCAGGTGCTGTAACTGCAACTAGGCCTCTGGCTCAGAAGAAGACCCAACTGGGGCCATTATTCAGTGTCCTCAAAGCTCACAGGTCAGCAGGGAACTGTAGACAATCCAGTATACATACTTGGTTCCATTAGCAGGCACTCTACAAAACTTTCATGTCTCGTGTCCATCTATCTCTGCTGGTCAAGTATATACTTTATATACACTACAGTGTTCTCCCCAGGCTCTTTTAGCCGGGCGCTCCACCCGGGTAATTTTGCTGAGCACCCGGCTGTCATCGGCTCACCTCCTCATGCTCTTCCTATGCTGTAAGCAGAGTTGTGCCAGCCCTGCATTCACCCCACACGGCTACTTTTTTTTTTTTTTTTCATGACACCCGGCTGGAAAAAATTTTTTGGGGAGAACACTGCACTAGGCACATTATTACTACATTAGGCGCAGTGTGTAATAATACACTTTGTAAAAGAACAACACTAGGTATACCTTGAGGGTTATGGCTGCATATACAGGAGGCATTATGGCCACACTATATATATTAAGTTCAGCCATGATACCCTGCAGTATGTCAAAGATATTTTGACTGCACTTGATCTTTGGGGACATAACGGATCTATAGGTAAATGATCGCTTCTTGTTGTATGGGGGCCGTGATGGCTGTATTTGTGCATTGGGGACTTGTTGGCTACACTTGTTACATGTGTGACATAATGGCTGCACTTATGTGGGGGGCATAACAGCTATTCTTATTACATAGGGTCCATGATGGCTGTACTTGTTACATGGGGCATAACAGCTATTCTTATTACATAGGGTCCATGATGGCTGTACTTGTTACATGGGGACATAATGGCTGCATTTGTTACATGGGGGGCATGATGGCTGCATTTGTTACATGGGGGACATGGTAGGTGCCCTTGTTACATGGGAGACATGATGGCTGCATTTGTTACATGGGGACATGATGGCTGTTTTTGTTACACAGGTTGCATGATGGCTGCATTTTGTTATAAGGGGGTCATGATGGCTGCACTTGTTACATGGGGTCATGATGGCTGCACTTGTTATATGGGGGGCATGATGGCTGCTACATGGGGGACATGATGGCTACACTTGTTACATAGGGGGCATGATGGCTGTGCTTGATACATGGGGGGCATGATGGCTGCACTTGTCACACGGAGGACATGATGGCTGTGCTGGTTACATGGGGGACACAATGGCTGCACTTGTTACATGGAGGGGGCACAATGGATGAACTTGTTACACAGGGGACAAGATGGCTGTACTTGTTACACGGGGGACATGATGGCTGTGCTTGTTACACGAGGGGCACGTTGGCTGCACTTGTTACACGGGGGGCACGATGGCTGCACTTATTACACGGGGCATGATGGCTGAACCTGTTACACGGGGGGCATGATGGCTGAACCTGTTACACGGGCGGCACGATGGCTGCACTTGTTACACGGGGGGCACGATGGCTGCCCTTGTTACACGGGGGGCACGATGGCTGCACTTGTTACACGGGGGCACGATGGCTGCACTTGTTACACGGGGGCACGATGGCTGCACTTGTTACACGGGGGGCACGATGGCTGCACTTGTTACACGGGGGCACGATGGCTGCACTTGTTACACGGGGGGGCACGATGGCTGCACTTGTTACACGGGGGGCACGATGGCTGCACTTGTTACACTGGGGGCACGATGGCTGCACTTGTTACACGGGGGGCATGATGGCTGCACTTGTTACATGGGGGGGCTTGATGGCTGCACTTGATACATGCGGGGCATGATGGCTGCACTTGATACACGGTGGGCATGATGGCTGCACTTGATACACGGGGGGCAGGATGGCTGCACTTGATTCACGGGGGGCAGGATGGCTGCACTTGATACACGGGGGGCATGATGGCTGGACTTGATACACAGGGGGCAGGATGGCTGCACTTGATGCACGGGGGCAGGATGGCTGCACTTGATACACGGGGGGCATGATGGCTGCACTTGATACACGGGGGGCATGATGGCTGCACTTGATACACGGGGGGCATGATGGCTGCACTTGTTACACGGGGGACATGATGGCTGCACTTGATACACGGGGGACATGATGGCTGCACTTGATACACGGGGAGCATGATGGCTGCACTTGTTACACGGGGGGCATGATGGCTGCACTTGTTACACGGGGGGCATGATGGCTGCACTTGTTACACGGGGGGGCATGATGGCTGCACTTGTTACACGGGGGGCATGATGGCTGCACTTGTTACACGGGGGGCATGATGGCTGCACTTGTTACACGGGGGGGCATGATGGCTGCACTTGTTACACGGGGGGGCATGATGGCTGCACTTGTTACACGGGGGGGCATGATGGCTGCACTTGTTACATGGGGGGGCATGATGTCTGCACTTGTTACATGGGGGGCATGATGTCTGCACTTGTTACATGGGGGGCATGATGTCTGCACTTGTTACATGGGGGGCATGATGTCTGCACTTGTTACACGGGGGGGCATGATGGCTGCACTTGTTACATGGGGGGCATGATGTCTGCACTTGTTACATGGGGGCACGATGGCTGCACTTGTTACATGGGGGCACGATGGCTGCACTTGTTACAAATGGGGCATAATGGCCTTTAGTGATATATAAACAAACCAAAACAAGGTTTAATTTTTTTTTTATTCAGCTACTTTTAAAGCACTCCTGTACCTAATCCAGCGAGGAGAATGTTGGATCTGTGGTAAAGGAGAATATCACGCAAGCCATCCTCAATGCTTAAGAAATAATTTATGCTAACCCCGGTGAACTTCTGTTTTGCTAAAATCAAAAGTTTTGTTTCCACGAAAACATTTTGACTTAACACCCATCTTCACTGATCACTGATGATTTGTTTGTTTTTCGCCTTTGCCTTACAGAAGCTACCCAGTTGGTCCCTCTCAAGCCAGAAACTGTCAGGAGGAGTAGAAGCCCTATAATTGTCTGTGATGGGGGGCAGGAATGTTCCACGCTGTGTGAATGATACAGGTAGGGATGGAATTCATGCTGCGCTCTTTCTGCTCTCTAAGTGAATCAGCTCCATACGTTGCTCTGTCTGCACTTGGGTGGCCGTGGTGCTATCATCATGATATACATTACTCATAATAACCACCAATGTTCAGACAAGCCAGACAATGCTCAGGTCAGGAAATGCTTCATGGACTCAACATTAACCATGTCACTGCCATGATGCCCCGATCGGAAATTCCGATAGGAGTGAGCCTAACACTGGTATGGTGATGGGCACTCATTCATATGGCGATATGGACTCATTCTGTGCCCTGTGCGAATGGGGCGTCTTACCAGAGAGCTTCAAAAAGTACCTGAAATTATTAGTGTGCCTATAGCACTCATGGGATATCATGGATATCAAACAATCAGGCTTCATTGAATCTTGGACTTAAAGAAAACCTGTAAGGAAAAAAGTGCACCTGGGGGTACTTAACTCAGCAGGGGCTTCCACGTCCCGAGGTAAGTAGCCCCCAGGGGCACTTCTTACAGGTACACTTTAAGGTTAGTTAACACTGAAGCGTTGCATTGGTTTGCTTTATAACGTGCTCATAACACAAGTAGAAGCAACATTTGCTTTGACATGCGATGTAATGCAAAAAGAACTACCAATGTGCACCTTCATTAACTAATAATGTGCGCATCAACATGTGCGCTTCTAGCAATAAAACTGCATGTTCTGTATTGTAATCCTTTGCATTGTGGCACAACTGGTGAGGTGTGAACTTCTCATGGACTTTGAATAGCACTGAGAGTGAGCAAAACAATGTCCGTTATAATGCAATGTGCTTGTGTGAGAGCACCATAAGAGACCAAGAGACTGCAGCTACAGCTATGAATTAGGCATTTCAGCAGACAAGTCTTATGCCCAGGGATGAGGGATCTAGTCTGAAACCTGATATGAAAGACAGTTAAGGGCTTGTGTAGACCTACACGTAGCTCTACAATGCAGTTTACAAAAACATACAGCACCTGTGCTGCTCTCCGATACAGCTCTGCCCTTATTCAGTTACATTGAATGGGACAGCGCTGCGTTGCCCACAGAAATGCATACCGCTGTGCAGTGCATAAGTGTGCACACCAGATAGTGCTGACTATGCATTGTCTGATGTGAGCATCACACACCAATCTGCACTGCTGAAATAAGCACAGCACTGTGGTACTGTGCACGAGCCCCTAGGGAATACTAAAATATTTTGTAAAATTCTGCTGGGGGATAGCCCCTGTAAACCATGCAAGGGGCTCTCAGCTCTGTAGCTTAGCCAGGGACTGGAAGCCTTTGAGTGGTGCCATTATAGCACCATGGTTATATTCTTACCCTAACTCTTTCCAATCAAATTTAGCGACTTGGGTGAACGCTGTGTTCTGAAAAGGGAAGAACCAGAGGGGTCTCTGCCTCCTCGCGAGGGGGCGTGGCAGTATCAGCAGGGAGGGAGCTGCACCAGCTCGTGCGCTATAACTTCGCTCCATTCTACGCACGCCAGCCTAATTACATAGCACAGCTAGGTGTCGGGGTAGATCAAAGGGTCTAGATTCAGAAATGATGTCCCTAGTGGTGAGCGGCCCATGCAATATCCAAAATACATGGTGCAGCAGGAGAGGATGGGGCCAGTGGTGATTAAAGTGTTGGACAAAGCTGCTCACAGTAGCATCTCTGCCGCTCTGCCTAATTGGAGCTAAGGGGTTATACGGTGGGGTTAGAGGGCACTTATATATACTATGACTTGTTGGGGGGGGGGGGGGTTGGCAGAGTTATGTGTGGAGGGGATGTACTCACATCAATTAACTACATCTCCCTGCATGCATTGCGGCACTCGCGCACGCACACACAACACTGCCAGGCATCTTTAAACAGTTTTGTGTATTTCCAGAAGACAATAAAATGTATCAGTTAGTTATAGATTTGCTCCTTTATGTTGTTAGTGTGCAGACACCGACGTCCACCCCATAGTGCATAATTTTGGTAAAGGAGGGTGTCATATACATGGGCGTTCGCACATAGGGGCAAAATGGTGCAACCACCACCCCTGGCCATCATTCCTCTTCTCCCCCCTGCCATCCCCACTGCCTATCATGTAAAAGGCACTATGCCAGCAGCCAGCGTCAGACCTCCGATCAACCAGTGAGTAGTGGGTGCTAGGACCTCGCGGACACCGCACTGATATGCGTAAGTGATGTCATATGTCACTTTCGCATATGTAGCGTGGTGTCCACAGGGGTACCATGCGCCCGCTTCTCAGGCTGATCGGAGGTCTGATGCTGATGGTCCGATGTTTCTAAACATGGAGGGAAGGGGCGGGGGGGGGGGGGGGGGCGGGGTCCCCGTGTCACTACCTAAACTGGGGGGGTCACCTGTGTCGGAGGCGCTCACAATCTAATCCCTACCATAGTCCTAGTCTAATGTCCCACCATTGCTAAGTTCATGTAAATTTGGCTCCGCCTGTGACCACACCCACATCCTGGTCCATGGCCACACATTTTTCAGCATGACTCTTCCCCCCTCCCCCCTTTTTGGCGCAACTTCCTCCTTCTCGCCCCCATCAGGGAATTTTTTTGCAGACGCCTATGGTCATATACATGTTTAGGTCAAAGATGGCACCCCCCTTTTCCCTGTAGTCATCATGATGTGGCTTCACACTTCACACACATACAAAGCCCTGCCTAGGCACAGACACAAGCTAATCTGATCTATGTAGCCTTTCAGTGTTGCAAGACGCCAATGGGGGACTCTTCCCATTGCTGCCCACCTAATACTAGAATGTTTTCTTTGGGGGGCTGTAAATGTACAGGTGACACATTTGCGCCATTAATTAATATCCATTTATACCAGCTGTACCTGAGATGTCCCCAGCGACACTCCACTTCCTTCCAAAACAACTTCCCTCAGCCCCGGCCGCAGGAGCTGCAGAGATTTATCTGATATAAAACGCAGCCAACAAGTATAACTGCTACATGACGGACGGCAGCGGAGCTATGTGAAATATTTGCCAAAAAAAAAAAAAATAGATTTGTATAAACAACCCCACATCAACATAGCAGTGCACTTCCTGCCAAATAGCCTAAAGAGTCAGAGAACACAAAAACATTCTTAAAGGACCAGCAAAAAAAAAAAACACGTCATCCTGGACTTGGTTGTACAGTTTCAGGAGGACGTCAGCGAGATGAGTCAGTCAAGCTGTCTGTATGCTGACCAATTATAAAGGAACTTCAGAATCCTTCAAAATCGGTCATCCTTACTCATATCCAGCTTTGTTCAACTTTAAAACTTTTAAAGTGGTAAGAAACTCAAATACATTTCATCTATGGTCTGAATCATTAAAAACAGCATAATGCTAATAGGAACAAAATATGACTGGTTTACAAGTTACTAGAAGGGTTAAAAATGCAAATTTCCACTTCATTCAGAAGCTAATTGATAAGATTGCCCAACCCCAAATTGTCAGAGTAACTTGAGCTATATTAAGCTGTGTAAACAATTATTATTATTTGATTTATAAAGCACCAACATATACAAGACAATCTTATACAGTGGTGTGAAAAACTATTTGCCCCCTTCCTGATTTCTTATTCTTTTGCATGTTTGTCACACTTAAATGTTTCTGCTCATCAAAAACCGTTAACTATTAGTCAAAGATAACATAATTGAACACAAAATGCAGTTTTAAATGATGTTTTTTATTATTTAGTGAGAAAAAAAAACCTCCAAATCTACATGGCCCTGTGTGAAAAAGTGATTGCCCCCCCTTGTTAAAAAATAACTTAACTGTGTTTTATCACACCTGAGTTCAATTTCTGTAGTCACCCCCAGGCCTGATTACTGCCACACCTGTTTCAATCAAGAAATCACTTAAATAGGAGCTATCTGACACAGATAAGTAGACCAAAAGCACCTCAAAAGCTAGACATCATGCCAAGATCCAAAGAAATTCAGGAACAAATGAGAACAAAGTACTGTAATTGAGATCTATCAGTCTGGTAAAGGTTATAAAGCCATTTCTAAAGCTTTGGGACTCCAGCGAACCACAGTGAGAGCTATTATCTACAAATGGCAAAAACATGGAACAGTGATGAACCTTCCCAGGAGTGGTTGGCCGACCAAAATTACCCCAAGAGCGCAGAGAAAACTCATCCGAGAGGCCACAAAAGACCCCAGGACAACATCTAAAGAACTGCAGGCCTCACTTGCCTCAATTAAGGTCATTGTTCATGACTCCACCATAAGAAAGAGACTGGGCAAAAACGGTCTGCATGGCAGATATCCAAGGCGCAAACCACTTTTAAGCAAAAAGAACATTAAGGCTCGTCTCAATTTTGCTAAAAAAAACATCTCAATGATTGGCAAGACTTTTGGGAAAATACCTTGTGGACCGACGAGACAAAAGTTGAACTTTTTGGAAGGTGCGTGTCCTGTTACATCTGGCGTAGAAGTAACACAGCATTTCAGCAAAAGAACATCATACCAACAGTAAAATATGGTGGTGGTAGTGTGGTGGTCTGGGGTTGTTTTGCTGCTTCAGGACCTGGAAGGCTTGCTGTGATAGATGGAACCATGAATTCTACTGTCTACCAAAAAATCCTGAAGGAGAATGTCTGGCCATCTGTTCGTCAACTCAAGCTGACGCGATCTTGGGTGCTGCAGCAGGACAATGACCCAAAACACACCAGCAAATCCACCTCTGAATGGCTGAAGAAAAACAAAATGAAGACTTTGCAGTGGCCTAGTCAAAGTCCTGACCTGAATCCTATTGAGATGTTGTGGCATGACCGTAAAAAGACGGTTCATGCTAGAAAACCCTCAAATAAAGCTGAATTACAACAATTCTGCAAAGATGAGTGGGCCAAAATTCCCCCAGAGTGCTGTAAAAGACTTGTTGCAAGTTATCGCAAACGCTTGATTGCAGTTATTGCTGCTAAGGGTGGCCCAACCAGTTATTAGGTTCAGGGGGCAATTTCTTTTTCACACAGGGCCATGTAGGTTTTGAGTTATTTTTCTCACTAAATAATAAAAACCATCATTTACAACTGCATTTTGTGTTCAATTATGTTATCTTTGACTAATAGTTAACGGTTTTTGATGAGCAGAAACATTTAAGTGTGACAAACATGCAAAAGAATAAGAAATCAGGAAGGGGGCAAATAGTTTTTCACACCACTGTAATCTGTCCAGCAACTGGCAATGTTTTTAGTTAGCTTTAGTGAAGCGTAACTATGTCTCCCACCTCCAGTGACATTATACCTGTATGATACCGTTTTCTATTGTTTATTTTTTGTTTTGTTTTTTTGTTTGCTGTGTTTGTTTTAGAACAGCAATGTAAGTTTGAGTTTTTTATGAGACTTTTTAAGGATTAATCTTAGCACATCCCTTAACCACCTGAGCGGTCTGGACGAGCTCAGCTCGTCCAACACCGCCGGAGGCTGCCGCTCAGGCCCTGCTGGGCCGATTTTAATGAAATAAAAAGCAGCACACGCAGCCGGCACTTTGCCAGCCGCGTGTGCTACCTGATGGTCCCCCCAGCCGCCCGAGCCCAGCGTAGCCAGAACAAACAGTTCCGGCCAGCGCTAAGGGCTGGATCGGAGGCGGCTGACGTCAGGACGTCGGCTGACGTCCATGACGTCACTCCGCTCGTCGCCATGGCGACGAGGTAAGCGAAACACGGAAGGCCGCTCATTGCGGCCTTCCGTGTTACTTCTGGCCGCCGGAGGCGATCAGAAGAACGCATCCGGAGCGCCCTCTAGTGGGCTTTCATGCAGCCAACTTTCAGTTGGCTGCATGGAATAGTTTTTTTTTTATTTAAAAAAAACCCTCCCGCAGCCGCCCTGGCGATCTTATCAGTACGCCAGGGTGGTTAAAGTGTTAGTTTGCTTATATTTGTGCATAAAACAAACTGAAATGGTTCTCATCAATAATATATTATTCATTGTACCCCTATTTAAGATATGGGCATGCCACCTCAGTATGTGGAGTATAATATTATATATGATCAGCGCAGAGTCCAAAAACAAAAGACGAATCTTCAACAAAGAATAAAAGCAGGTAAATCTCCACCACAATAAATATTGGGTTCACGGCACAACTCTGCAATCATGGATACCCAAAAAAGGGAAGAGGCTTACCAGCTGGTGACAACCCACATTATAAGGTTGTATCAACGCTTTGGTAGGACATCAGGAAGCAACAGTCTGTCCAGGATCCACCAATTCAGCAATGATTCCTCTCACGAATGGATATCAGTAAACATCATAAAAAACAAACAAACGGCAACTCTAAGTGTAAACCGTTAACTATAGAGTTTTCATAGTAAAAACAGCTTAAAAATAGCATAAAAACAAAACTTACATACGGGGCCCATGCAATGGGAACCCCGAGAAAGTTGCACGCGTGTATGGGTCAACAGTAAAGGACAGTATGAAGGTGCCACCTGTCTCCTTCCCGACCGGTTTCGCAAACTACCGTCATCAGGGGATTAAACCTTAATCCCCTGATGACGCTAGTTAGCGAAACCGGCCATTTGTTTCTTTTTTTTTATGATGTTTACTGATATCCATTCGTGAGAGGAATCATGCTGAATTGGTGGATCCTAGCCAGACTGTTGCTTCCTAATGTCCTACCAAAGCGTTGATACAACCTTATAATGTGGGTTGTCACCAGCTGGTAAGCCTCTTTCCTTTTTTGGGTATCCATGATTGCAGAGCTGTGCCGTGAACCCAATATTTAATGTGGTGGAGATCTACCTGCTTTTATTCTTTGTTGAAGACTCGTCTTTTGTTTTTGGACTCTGCGCTGATCATATATAATTTACCTGTTTGTGAACTCTGGACATTGTTCTTCTCTCAGCAGCGGCCACTTTGTTTCCTTGGCGCTGATACACATATGCAAAGTATGTAGAGTATAAGCTGTTGTTCTGTGCCTATAATGTACTCCTCGGTGCTACAGCCCATGATGTGCCGTGGTCTCCTGATCTGTCTCTGTGCCGATAATTATAATAAATAAGCCTTAGTATATGCTGATCTCTGCTCAAATACTGAAACTGTGCCCACTGCCTCATCAGTTGTAAACTGCTTGTCTGCACATATTGTCTTCCCTATATAAGATGATGGGGAGTTAGACAGGCTAAACTCTCTAAGTACATACAGGATGGATTTCTCTGTTTTCTTTCTGTCCTGTGCAAGAGTTCAGGTCCACGTTAATTTGACACACAATGGAGCACTGCTTTATCAGCCTTGGTTTAACAATTATTGTAATTCATCATTCAGTTATTTCTCCTGGTTTTAATGTGCTTTTAAAGGGAACCTTAACTGAGGGATATGAATGTTTCTTTTTAAACAATACCAGTTACCTGGCAGTCCTGCTGATCCCTTTGGCTGCAGTAGTGTATGTATCACAGACCTGAAAAAAAGCATGCAGCTAATCCAGTCTGACTTCAGTCAGAGCACCTGATCTGCATGCTTGTTGAGGGGCTGTGGCTGAACGTATTAGAGAACCAGGATCAGCAGGAGAGTCAGGCAGCTGATATTATTTTAAAAGGAAAAATCCATCTCCTTCTCAGTTTAAGTTCCCTTTAAAAGATTGCTGAAAGCAGCACTTTGGTTGCCTTCTTAAAGTGGAAGACAGTTAATTAGCTTTTTGGATAAGACACAACTCCTATAATTAGGGCTGGGCTGAAGCAGAGGCTCAAGAGGCCTCAGCCCGTGGGCGCAGAGTTGTGAGGGTGCCGTATGGACCCTCCGATGATTGCCCTTAAACCTCTGCCATGGTATCCAGGCCCCCGATTGTCTACTGTCTCCTCCTTCTGTGTTCCAGACCCCAGAAACAGACCGCGAGCGGCTGTGCAGGCAGCTGACAAAGACGTACCTGATCTACGGTCTTGCAGCACTTTGCTGCACTGCTGCAGCAAATCTATACAGGTGTAAGAGACCTACCTAATATTGGGGGCACATTAGGCTGTCTCTATGGGGGGAGGAGGGGAACACGTAATACTGGGGTAATCCAGTATTCGATCAGGCAGTAACGAGGGTTGCTAAAAGTCAAAGGATCCATATATCTCTGATAATTGTCTGTTTCTTTCCTTGTTCCCCTCGGTCAGTGTAACCACTCCTTGAAAGATGTGACAAATTTTCAAACAGGAAGAGGCAGGCTTGCCAGGAGGTGATGAAATGTGAGGGAGGTAGGCGGGAACATCATGGCTAGCCTACCTCTTCCTGTCTAAAATTTTTAGTTTGTTGAATTATTAAAGGTGTAATTATGAGACCAGGGAGTAATGTGGAGAGGAACGGACAACGCACAGAGGTATGTGGATCCAGTATGAACATACCTCTGTACTTACCTTGGGTAGCTTTGTCTCTGATCAGGTATACTTTAAGTGAATCTGTCCCCGAGCGATTGCAATTGTATGTGCACACCCACAGCGAGAAAGTTCCCTGAAAAAATAAAAACAGTAAACCAAATTGTCCCAAAGTTATTTTAATAAACCGCTCTTGCCGCAGACACATTGCTCAACTGATACAAGTAACCAAAGGCGATATAAAATATTACTTTGTACAGCTGTAAGACTGACCAAAAACCTTTCTACTCTCCCTGAAATCACACTGGAAGCTCTGTCTTTGGCACAGCTGAGATGAAGCGAACATGAAAACAGTTTAGCAGGATAAATATTGACAGGAATGAGTCAGGTAACACCTAGCACCACGGGGATATGCAACTCTAATTAATCACTTGATGTACCAGTTCCCATTAGCTAATAACAGAAGATGGGTGCCTCTTCCGCAGGCTAATTTGGACTATTTGCTGTGAGATGATAAAAGCTGAAGGTTGGAATGGGAGTTCTATGGGGGAGTGCTTCTGACTCACACAGAGGGCTACGTGAATACACAGCACAGAGGGATGGATTCAAGTGCTCACTTCGTATTTTGGCATTTTACTTGCGGTGTGTTACCTGAGCATGTTGTGTCACGTTTGGCCAGCGGTTCCAAAGCGGTTCCCTGGCAGCCACTGGAAGAATGCTAAAGGTGACCACCATGAATTTGCTCTTAAAGGACCACTCACGAAAATTGTCAAATACATGTAAACACATACAAATAAGAAAGATGTTTTTTCCAGAGTAAAATGAACTATAAATTACTTTTCTTCTATCTTGCTGTCACTTACAGTAGCTAGTAGAAATCTGATGGATCTGACAGGTTTTTGACTAGTCCATTTCATTATGGGGAATTCTCAGTATTTAATTTGTTCTACTTTGTTTTACAAAAGCACTCCCTGGAAAGGATCTAGACAACGATTCCAGCAGACTACCTGTTTGCACACTATTCTCGCTGTTGGACTGAGCAACTGCTATTTATTAAGTGCTTTTGAAAATAAAGAAAACGCTGCGAATCCCCCATGAGGAGATGAGCCAGTCCAAAACCTGTCAATTCAAAGTAATTTATAACACATTTTACTTTGGGAGAAATGTAATTTTTATTTATGTAATTTCACGCATTTCAATGTTTTTTTTTCCCCGCAATACTTGGCCTTTAAAGGAAAACTCTAGACTCCCAGGAAATTCAACATATATTCATGACCTGTCCTCAGATTAGGTTTTTCTTTGAAAATTAATTATAGAAATTGATTTAACTTCAGGTATACCTTTATGCTTTGTGAAAATCTTCTTTAGATGTTTTTAAACACCTCTATTGCCTTTTCATAAAATGCTTTGAAAAGTCATCAAAACTCCTTGTTCCAACTTCCATTTTATTTAACTGCATACAATATGCTTTTTCCAACAAATATATTGAAAGTTCCAGACTGACAGCATCCAGTAGCTTCTTATTGCCAGTGGAGTGGGAGGTTCCTCCCCAGTACACGGCAGATCACGTGACCAAGCCCACCTCCTCCCACTGCAGCTGTAGTGCACTGCAGCTCCTCCCTGCTCGATGTGTAAAGAAGCATTTGACCATTCTTATACCCTCCCCAGTGTGGTTATAGAAGAATACACTGTATGAACCTCTCATCGCCCTGCATCCAATGACAAACCATTTCTCACTGCTCTTACCATTTCTCACTGCGATTTTATTTGTATTTATTTTAATTGTCGGCAAATAGCAGCAGAAAGTGTTCTGCTGTGAAGCAGCCTCTGGAAGCATGAAATAATTACACTCGCTCCTACACATGGTTTTTGTGATCGAAAAGGAGGGTGTTTTTGCTAATTGGCTGCACTTTTGGTTGGGGAGAGGGAGGAGGAGGGGCCCACAAAGCCTCTGGGCGCCCCATGCTACACCCATGCTCCTTTCTTTCTCCCCAAAGTCGAAATTGCCCTCTAATTACCCCCCCATATAAGCAACAGCCAAGACTTATTATATTTGAAATATACACCCCCCCCCCCCCCCTTTTACCAACTCGGCACCCTCCACTCAACAGGCTACTCCTCCTTCCTCCTTACCTATCTTCTGCTCCAGTGTAGTCACTGAACCTTTTTTCTTTCCATCACCAAACCTCAGGGGGTGTTTTCAGAACGAGAGGATGCCGACCCCAAACTCTCCTCTATTGTCTGAAAAAAATTCCTTGAACATTTAAATTCTTGACCAGGACACCATCTCTCATCCTGCCTTTTATAATTGTCACAAATATTAATAGTACGTTCCTCCATCCTCAGTATCTCCTCTAATAATTCCCCATCACTAACCCAGTGATGGCTAACCTTGGCACTCCAGCTGTGGTGGAACTACAAGTTCCATGAGGCATTGCAATACCATGACAGCTCTAAGCATAACTCTGGGAAGGCAGAGGCATGATGGGATTTGATTTTTTGTCACCGCTGGATTGCCAAGGTTAGCCATCACTGACCTAACACATTCATGTACGATGGGAGCCTGAGAAGACTTCCAATGTTTAGTTATGATGTCTCATCAGGGAGTTTTTATATTTTTTTAATTGGCCTCTTGTTACAATGAAGAAGAAAGAATGCAGGGTCATCTGAAATGGTCAATTCTGTAATTTGGCAGTTATTCCTTCTGATATTCATCTGATATTCACCCAGAAAAGTTTTCACCTTCCTACATAGCTCCATTCATCTAACAGTCCCAACCCCCAAAGGTTTGTAGGTCTTGAATTAAGACCCAATAACGTGCCGACCCTAGGACAACGAGCCCCCTCAGGCAAAGGTAATCTAGTCCACCATGTGCTTCATTCATTCATTTTTTATTTATTTATTTTTTTGTCCCTGGTTCAGGGGTGTAACGATCGGTGTAACACAGAGAGGGTCTGATTACCGGTGATCTGCAGTATCACGAGAATGCAGAATATACCCGATTATTGATGATCTGCAGTATCACAGATAATGAGATATATCTTCTAACCTCTGGACACCTGAGAGATGAGTGTTTGGTGCAACAGTAATACTTTGAGGAAAGCACCCGTGGGATGGGTGCTAGACAGTAGGGATAACTGTTATGGATTAGCTTCCTTCCACAGGCCTGATGCTCCCCAAGGGCCGGAGCCAGGCTGAGATAGTGGTAAGGACAGAACGTGAGTGACACCAAGGAGAAGCGTCACTGACAGATCTGTGAACTATCTCCTAACAGGAGAGAGAGTTCTCGAGGTCGGACAAGCCAGGTCGTTAGACAGTAGGCAAGTACAGAATCCAGAGACAAGCAGAGTATTGGCAACAGAGAATCAGAAAGGCAAAGGTACAAAATCAGAGATCAGGAGAATGGTCAGGAATGCAGAAAGTCATAACAGGTAATCAACAATGCCTAGACTTGAGTGTGAGCTCCAAGATTCTCACACTCCGGCAACTAGACTAGATAATACAAATAATACAGATGGTACAGAATTCCTAGACTAAGGTGTGAGTTCCGTGGCCGTCAACACCTTGGAAACTGGTCTAGATAACAATACAGATAATAACAGAATTCCTAGGCTAAGGTGTGAGCTCCGTGATCATCAACACCTGCGAAACTGACTAATAAACACAGATACAGACAAGGTCTAAGTGCTACTACGTAGTGATCGCAACGGCAGACACCAGATGAATGACCAGCACCCAGTATATATACACTAGCGCTCACCAGCGCCTCCCCTAAGTGCTGGACCAATGGAAGTTACTGAAATTGTCAGCTGACCAGCTTGGTCAGCTGACCCTCTTCTGACTGCCATAAAGGCCCAGCCTCTCTGTGCGCGCGCGTCCTCCTAAACCAATGTGGACTATCAGTCCCAGCCACACCAGTCATGTGTTGTAATGTTTCTGCTGAGTTGAATGCGGAAACCGCCGCACCGCTGCCAGTGCGTGCTGCGTTTTCTCCGCATTCCGCATTACTGAGAGGAGCAGGCCTATGCGAGCAACTTGCTACATTGGACGCGGAATCCGCCGTCCTATTGTTAGAGCATGCAGCGGTTTCTGCACGCTCCGACTGCGCGCCAGCTGCCATGTTGAACGCGGAGTCAGCCGCCTCACCTTGAGTATTGGCGGCTTTTCCGCGTTTTCTCACAAGGGGGTATTTTAAAGGTTGTCTTCAGTGAAAATCTGCATGATAAAGCTGCAGCAATGAGAAATACTATTGTTTCTAACAGTGTCAAAAGGAAGTCGCTTCCGTTTGACCACTTAAACTTTGTTGGAAATCTGATGACGCTCCTCTTCAAGCACGATCTTGCGTAGTAAGCCAGAGCCACCAGGTGCAGCACGGCTGTGCTCGTGCTTGAAGAGCAGCGTGGCCCAGATATTCTGGACGGTCCTGGTGAGTGGCGACAGGAACGAAGAGGACCTAGGAGGACCTAGGAAGCATCTATAGGATCCAGAGGCTTCCCTCTTTTTAAGTATATTCTTTTTGACCTGAGCTTCGGCTCAACTTCTCTTTAAACCCAAACTTAACCCAAAATTGAACAAGGTAAACCACCAAAGCAATCCTGTTGATACATCACTTCAGAGGGGAGAGATGAATTGCAATAGAAAGCTCATTAATCCTATTAGATGGTATTCAGTACTCTACGTTTCCTCTGTTTTATCTATTTACTGTAGTTAGCTTAGGGTTAGGGTTAGCTTGGGTCTTAACAATGTTGACAACAACAGATACATTTTATATCCCATGTTTTGTTTCAACCTGAACTTTGTCTATAAGCTCACATCCCACCCCTCCTTTGGCATAGTTGACTGGTTTCTAATCTTTCCTCAAAAGGTCTACTTGTGTCTGCTTTGTAAAGTATGAACCCATGATTGGAGAAAAAAGGCATTTCAGAATAACTCTAGTGTTTAATCACTCATTGAGCAGTTGTGATCAGTTCCTCCTCCTTGCGATGCCAGTGGGGGCACACAAGGTCAGTCTTGACCACTGCTCCTAGAAAAAACAATCTTTTTGCAGGTAATGCCAAGCGGAGGTTGTGAGTCACAGAACAATGTGGAGTGCGGTCACATCATGGCCTCCTGCCGAGGTGGAGCGCAGTGCCCCAGCTGGACCTTACAGCTGCTTTCTCTGCTTCCCTGGCGCTCCCCAGCACCCTGGCACACAACATCACTCATTAAAACTGGCTCGAAGAGGAATTGAAAGTATTTACAGGGCTGGAATGAAGTTGTTTGGCTGCGCAAGGGTGAAGGTAATGGATAACACTTCATATTGTACTCAGCAGACTTATGATATACTTGTTCATTTCCCTCCCGTTGGCTGCTAGTCCTCTGCACTAGTGCACTGAGCTGGCCAGGCCTATGCATGGATCTTACAGCCAGGCAAGGGTCAGCAAAGGTAGCAGAATAACAGAATTAAAGAGAACTGATTCATTTTTTTTTTTTTTTTTTTTGTTTTTTTGGGCCCAGAATATAAACTTAATTTATAATTTGTTAAAGATTGTAATGTTCTAGAAACAAGTAAGTAATCAGACCCCTGTGGTATTGGTATGCCCTAGATCGGCAGCATCCCCTAAACATCATGATGTAACGATAACCCTTTATCCCGCTAGCGCCGCGTTATTCATGCACATGCGCAATACAACTTTTAGGCTTTGAAACAGCTGATTACCATAGCTGGTTTCAGCGACATGCACAGTTGCCTTATAAAATTGTGCTGCCTTCCCCAGAAGCAATGGCAGAAGCCGCGAAGAGGCCTGCACCATTTTCCATACGGAGTGTCCCTTTCTCTGTATGTTTAATATTGGTTGCCATGGAAATGGACTGCACCTTTTAGTAGTGCAGTAAGCAATAGCCGATCACATCACTGTCCCACCTCCTCCTGTCGCTCAGGTGTTGCTGCAATACTAAAATAATGGGGCAGTCCATTTCCATGGCAACCAATGTTGAGAGTAGGGAGAATGGTACAGTCCTTTTTGCAGCTTCTGGGGTATCTTCTGGGTAGGGCAGCACAATTTTATAGATCAACTGTGATCGTCTCTGAAACTAGCTGTTAATCAGCTTTTTTGAGACTGAAAGTTCTATTGCACATGCACATGAGTAATGCAGCGCTAGTGTGATTACTCATTATTGACTAGGCAGTGACTCCGGGTATGGGCATATTAGAAGTGTCGCCAAAAGTGGGTATGGGCACCAACATTTTAAAGCTTTAGCAACATGTTTTATAGTGCTGCACCAAATGCATAGCTCCCAACTGTCCCTTTTCTTTGAAAGGAAAGTCCCTCTTTGGGAACCAAATCCCCCTGTCCATCATTCAACCTTATTTGCCCCTTTTTCAGGACTGATGTACAGATCTATTTAAATACATTTATTTTTCTACTGAAAAATGCGTTCAATTGACTTTAGATTTTTCCTCATCCATTAAATTAATATATGTCTCATTTTTAAATGTTCATATGAAGAAAAATAAATGCTTGTGAATTGTTGGTGGTATGAGTGACTAGGGGTGTGATTAGAGGTGTGGCAGGGGTGTGACCTCTGTCTGAGCTCAAAAAGTTGTGAGGGGTGTGAATGTTCTAAATTTCCAAAAATTAAAATGCCCCTGTAATAGATTGCAGAGAAGCTGCCGCGTGGACTGGCGGCAAGGCGGCTGATTCCACGTCCAGCGCGGGGGTTTGCACGCAGCAGCGTGTCTGGGTCGGCTGGGATCTCTAGTGCACATGGATGGAGAGCTACGCTCGCGCGCGCCAGAAATCAGGACCTTTATACCAGCAGGAGATGTATCAGCTGATCTGGACGATCAGCTGATTCCTGCTGGACACCTGATTGGCTGAGTGGCGGCGGGGCGGCAGAGTCCTGCAACTATATATACAGCTTGCTTGCCAGTTGCGGGTTGTCTGCCGTTGCGAACACTTACGTGGAAGCACTCAGACCTTAGTCAGATCCTACAGTGTGTTAGAACCAGGAGGACTTGGGAATTCACACTGAACCAGATTACTTCTGTTTATCATTGTGTTATACTTCAGACTAGTTCCAGGGTGTCGAGACCACGGACCTCACACCCAAGATTAGGGACTTGTGTTATCATTCTGTTATACTTCAGACTAGTTCCAGTGTGTAGAGACCACGGACCTCACACCCAAGACTAGGGACTTTGTGTTATCATTCTGTTATACTTCAGACTAGTTCCAGGGTGTCGAGACCACGGACCTCACACCCAAGACTAGGCATTGTTTGATATCTATTATGACCTACTGCTTTCCTGACTATCCCTCTGCTTTTTGATTCGGTACCTACGCATATCTGATTATCTTGATTATCTGTTGCCAACCCTGCCTGCCTTTGGATACCGAATCAGCCTTCTGTCTCTGTACCTTATCTGTCCGTGTGTTGCCGACCTGGCTTGCCCGACCTCGGGAGCTATCTCTCTCCTTAAGAGATAGTCTCCAGACCTGCTAGTGACATCCACCTTCAGGTGTCACCCACTCACAGGTCCTTCCTACCTTCAGCCTGGGAATCCACCCCTTTGGAGGTCTCAGGCTGCTGGAAGGTTTTTGCACTTCTCAGAAGGCAGTATCGCCCATACTGCCAAAGACCACCTGCTCCTCGGGTGGTCTTACTCAAAGTCTTTACTGTTGCACCAAACACTCACACTATATAGGTGTCCAGAGGTTAGTTATACTTGGATTATCGGTGATTCTGCAGATCATCAATAATCGGGTATATATCTGTATTATTGGTGATACTTCAGATCACCAATAATCGGATTCTCTCTGTGTGCTGACACCGTTCATTACAGCCCCCTTTGCTGTAATGCTCCCTTCATTATTATGTTATATATATTATAAATATTATTATTATAAAAGTTAACTAGTTCCCCCTAAAAAGTGACATTAGAGTCTAATATTCCTACCATAGTCTAAGGCTTAGACTATGGTAGGAATATTAGACTATGACTGTGCTAAGGATGTTTCACTATTATCACAATTGTAGTGATTACCAGGGGCGTGGCAATGGGGGTTGCAGAGGTTGCGACCGCATTGGGGCCCTTGGGCCAGAGGGGCCCCAAAGGTCCTTTGCTCAACTGCAGTATTATCTCTCTATTGGTCCTGTGCTCATAGTAATCACTTCTATAGAGACTTTGAATAGTGGTAATCATTAACTAGCTAGTCCCCATCCCCTTCTTGCACCTCTGACACTGTAGTTGCCATTTGCAGGTTTTGTTATTCATAGAAAGCTTGAGGGGGGTGGGGGGGGGGGGCATTGTAAAACTTGCATCAGGGCCCACAGCTCCTAAGCTAGCCACTGGTGATTACTTTAGGAGCTCTTGTGAGTATAATTACATAACCTGTACAATGAACACTGTAAAGTGATACAGAGCATAATAATTTGTGCGGTTTAGTTTTTGATGGGTAATATTAACATTAAAAGTCCAAAAAGAGTCAACTTGTAGACTTACTGTACATATTAAAACACTTATTAATATAAGATTTTTATTTCTAATGTTAGAAAAAAATGTTGGGAGTGATATTGGGTGTCACCTGCGTCACAGGAATGGTCAGCATTCCGTTAGCACCACTTTTTGGGTTACTAATGAGCCTCCCCCTTGTATAATTCGGCCTTAAAGGGAAGGTCCAAGCAAAATAAAAAAATTAGTTTCACTTACCTGGGGCTTCTACAAGCCCCATGCAGCCATCCTGTGCCCTCGTAGTCACTCACTGCTGCTCCAGTCCCCCGCTGGCAGCTTGCCGACCTCGGAGGTCGGCGGGCCGCATTGCGTACAATTTTACGCAATCACGCTAATGCAGAAACATTAACACATACATTTTTAAGCGTTGGTGGTTTAATACGGAAATTTTTACGCATTGATCCACTAACGCATAAAAATGTATGTTTTAATGTTCCTGCACTAACTGAAATGCGTAAAAATGTACGCAATGTGGCCCGCCGACCTCCGAGGTCGGCATGCTGCGAGTGGGGGACTGGATCAGCAGTGAGTGACTACGAGGGCACAGGATGGCTGCAGGGGGCTGGTAGAAGCCCCAGGTAAGTGAAACTCATTTTTTTATTTTGCTTGGACCTTCCCTTTAAAACCCACTCCCTTCTTGCCAGCTTACACAAACACTACTATAGAAAGACGGGATTTGGCTGGCAAGTGATAAGTCAAATTTACAGCTTTACTTCTGGAAAAAAATAGGTTTGGAAACTGAAGAAAATTGTAAAGCCACTTTGTATTTCTGCTGCTGTCTGTGTCCCTTTGGAGATTTTCCTGCATTTCTTATCCTAAGGTCCTTCCTGGAACTCCATTGGTTCAATAGAGGTCCTTGTAGTCCTCTGAACAGGAAATGAGGGGGGACTGGTGCTTGTATACAACCAGATAAAAAAATCTTGGTGCTAGTCTACTTCAGGCGATCCAATAGGAAACCCCTATACACCACTAATTTTGTAAGAAATAGAGGACCCAGGGGAAAATACGAAGATTGCACACCACCCTTGCCCGAGGCCTTTAGCCATAGTGCTTGCTTCGGCTACCACCTCCGCTACCACAACTTTACTAAACCTCTTCAGTTGGTGGTGTGGATAGTGACTCCTGCTGTGTCCCCTGTTCCGTACAAATGGAAGCGGACATTTGTCTATAGGGATTTTGGTTGGGTCCCTTAAAGTAGACTAGCATCAAAATCTTTAACCTCTCCCCCCCCCCCCCCACACACACACACACATCCTTCAACCCCTGCCCCCCTCTCTCACTGGGCAAAGCAAAACAAAAAAAAATGTCTGTCCCTTTTGTGAAATGTATTCATTTCCTGACAGAATGTGAAAAAGTGTTCACGTAGAAGTAGGGAGAAAAAAAAATGTCTTTGCCTCACTGCTGAAAGATAAATTTATGTATTTCCCTGGAGTTGGTGCTGATGGGTAGTGATGCTGTAATGATTATTTTTGTGTCTTTTAAAAGCATATATTTATATGTTGTTATTCATCATCCTCCTCTATATATTCCTGGCCGTGTCCTTTATGAGCAACTTTACTAAAACATTTTGCCTTTATGCCTCAGTCAGGGAGAAAATGAAGTCTCCCCATCCTTCTGGTTTGCCCAGCTTAGTTCCTGTTTATTGAGCTGCTTTCTAATGTGTGCGTGCCAATATTAATTTTTTTTTAGTCCGCACAGCTTATTGTTATAATTTATGGTTTGCAGGATCTCAGAAGAGGCAGAAGAATCTAGTTTGTTGGCACTTGAAAAATGTTCTGTGCCCCGAGGCCTGTGAACTAACATGTCTCCATATTTGTGTAAATGATTAACCTTTAACTCTATTACAGGCAACATATTATGTCTTTTTGGTTTTATTTTTGTTTTGTTTATTAGGTGTTAGTGTGTTGTACAGTGGGTATAATAAAAAAGTAACCCCTTCTCTTGCTTTGCAGTCTGAGATGAAGAAATACACACACACAATTTTATCCATTTGTATTTTCTCAATGCAATGTATAACAGCCAAGCAGAAGATATAATAGCAGACATTTTTTCTGAGAACACCTAAATAAATAAATAAACAGTACACCCCCTCACCAATCCCCCCCCCCCTTCTTTCCTGTCATTACTTTTTGTTATTACTTCCTGGGACCACCTTTTGTTTTAAAGGGGAACTGAAGAGAGAGGTATATGGAGGCTGCCATGTTTATTTCCTTTTAAGCAATACCAGTTGCCTGGCAGCCCTGCTGATCCTCTACCTCTAATACTATTAGCCATAGCCCCTGAACAAGCATGCAGCAGATCAAGTGTTTCAGACTTTAAAGTCAGATCTGACAAGACTAGCTGCATGCTTGTTTCTGGTGTTATTCAGATACTACTGCAGAGAAATAGACCAGCAGGGCTGCCAGGCAACTGGTATTGATTAAAAGGAAATAAATATGGCAGCCACCATATACCTCTTACTTCAGTTCCCCTTTAGGGACAGTCTTGAGTCTGTTTGGATGCTTCCTTGCTGACTTTGCACTGTGCATTACTTGCTTTTTTACAGAAATACCCATGCTCAGTTATATTACATGGTGAATGTTGGTGGACTGCAATCTTCAAGTTATTCCACAAGTTTTCAATAGGGTTTGAGTCTGGGCTCAATCTATTTTCACACTTTGTCATAAAATGCATTGTTAAACCACCAGCAAGCAAGCCAATACTCAAAATAATTTTGCTATTACTTTTTCACCAACATTTGGGTACTTTTTCAATTGTAAAATGCTGAAAAGTTAGTTTGAAGAGAAGATGCAATTTATCTCCTAGGAGATAACTCAGGAGAGAAAGAAAATTGCATATGGGTCATATGCAATTTACCTTTTCTCTTTAGTTTTCTCCTAGGTGATATTTTCAAAATTTTCAATAAAATGCTTTTTAAACCACCAGCAAGTAAGAAAATACTCAAAGTAATGTTGATAGTATTTGTCACCTACTTTTTTTGTTTTTTTTAGTACTTTTTCAGTTGCAAAGTGCGAAAGAGCTATTTTAAATCGAAGATGAAAAATTACCCCCTACATGAAAACTAAGGAGAAAAAGCTATTTGCATATGGGCCATAGGCCCTTGTTCATTTCTCTCGTTATCCTACATTTTCTCCTAGGAGATGTTTCATATTCTGTTCAAAATAACTTTTCATTGCTCTGCAATTGAAAAGTACCAAAAAATAGATGAAAAAGTACTGTCAAAATTATTTTCTTGTGTGCTGGTAGCTTAAAGGATACATCCAAGGTAAACCAAAAATCAAAATCCACTTACCGGGTGCTTCCTCTAGCCCCTGGCAGCCGTCCTGTGCCCTCGCCGCAGCTCCGCTCACTGCCGGTGTCCTCCGCTGAAGAAGCCAAGCTTTCCAGGTTGGCTCATGTATACTTATGGCAGTGTCTCCTGGAGGATCGAGCTTGATTCTGATGAGTGGCAATAATAGTTTGTGTGTATTATTATTATTATTTAGTATTTATAAAGCGCCGACATATTCCGCAGCGCTGTACAGAGTATATATTGTCTTGTCACTTAACTTTCCCTCTGAGGGGCTCACAATCTAATCCCTACCATAGTACTATGTCTACATATGTATTGTGTAGTTCCTGTATCGTAATCTAGGGCCAATTTTAGGGGGAAGCCAATTAACTTATCTGTATGTTTTTGGGATGTGGGAGGAAACCGGAGTACCCGGAGGAAACCCATGCAGATACGGGGAGAACATACAAACTCCTTGCTGATGTTGACCTGGCTGGGATTCGAACCGGGGACCCATCGTTGCAAGGCAAGAGTGCTAACCACTACGCCACCATGCTGCACCTAAGCAGGAGAGTGCATGATATGCTAATAGATGCAAACATTTTGTTCATTTTATTTAAATGTATGCAGAAATAACATTTACTGCATTTGATTTGTCCACATCAAGGAGCAGAAAACATTTGCAACAACTATAATTTACTGACATTTCATTGCCATCTCTAAAACTTACATTTTACTAATATACCAATATTATTTCAGACATGAAATATGACCTATAAATATATTGTGTGTACCATTTGCAATCAGCAGGCCGTTACTGCTGCATTATGCTGAAGTTTACAGGCATGGATGATGGCCATGACTAGGTGGCACTGTGGCAAAGTGGATAGTACTACGCTGGGTGCTTAAAGGAACACTATCGATTAACATGTTTTTTTCAATTGAGATAGGAATTGTTTGGAAAGTGCTGCCAAGTAATGGTGTATACATTTCACTGGCAACCTCTTAGTTTACTGTTATGAAAATACTTTCGCACTTTACTGATGCCAAAACTGACGGCAGAATGAACCATGAGGGGACTGGGAATTCCCCTCACAATTCATCTGTTAACCGTGTGTGTGTGTGTGTGTGTGTGTGTGTGTGTGAGAGGAAGCTCTCAGGATCTGCAGCTGCTGTATCCTGTGTCTTTGACTGAAGTGTCTGAAGAAAGCAGAGGAAATGTAACTGTAATTGTCTGTGTCACCACAGCTTTTCATACTTTTTTGCTTTCAGAGAAAAATACTCCGTAGTCTGATATGCAACACTGGCTGTGCATTGAATCAGACACCTCCTCTGCAATTGATTTGTTCCAAATAAATAGGGCTGCTCAAATCCGGATCCGGGAGGTACCCGGATAGTTGCTATCTGGATATCTCCCAGTAAACCTGTGCGGGGTGGGAGGGGGGTCAATCTTACCTGTCTGACGTCTTTGTCCGTCCCTTTGCACCTCCCACGATGCGCTCCACGTGCGTCACGTGATTACAAACACTTCCTCCTTCAACCTGGAAGGAGGAAGTGTTTGTAATCCCGTGACCGCCGCTTGGACCGCATCATGGGAGGCGCCATTTGACAAATTGCACAGCAATGTCCATATGTCTCTCACCTCGGGATTCCTTTTAAGGGCTATGGCTGTGCTATTAACCAGCAGCCCTGTAATGATGTTCGCAGCTCTGCTCACCATCCAAAAGTGATGAATTTTGGGTCTCATTTTTCAGATACATGGAAGTGAAAACCAATGCACTTTCTAGTAATGCTCTGTCATGTGCCTTGGCTAAAACAATACTGCACAGACATCAGCATGACTTGATATGAGTATATACATCCTTTATAAGCTTTTTGTCACTTAAGGTGGCCACATATGTTAGTTATTTTACTATTATTTTTTTGTTATTCGACCAAAAGGATCCAATTTTTCAGTTGCTTGAAATTTACTAAGAAGTTGCGAGAGTTACCACATGTGTTCAAGTTTGCCACTATTTTGGAAAAAGTTGTGGCGAAAAAGTTGGTTGGATTGAAAAACTCAATAATCCTCTTTTGATCTTTTTGACTTTTTATATGAATCCCCCTTTGTTTTTGTTTGTTTTTTAATATGGTATCACGTTTGGTATAAGACGTATGCACAAAGGATCAGATTAGCCGTAGTCGAAACGAAAGCTAGGGTCATACACGAGATATCAGATAGCTGTGGTACAATGGGCTGAGACAAAGGCTAGGTCATTTAATAGGCTGGGATCACACACGGGTGGTCAGATGGCTGAGACAGAGTCGAGGTCAAGAAGTAGCAAAAGTCATACACAGTATATTATGAAAATAACAAACACTAGTCTAAAGGATAGATATATATCGCAAACACTGCATATATATCTATCAGAGCAACTAGACTAATAAAATATAACCATACAATAATATCACAGAGTGACCCAGCACCAGCGTACTGATTGCTAACACGGGCAAGGACTGAACGAGAGCCAGGGATTTAAATACCCTAAAGCCCGCCCAAGCCGGCCCCAACCTACAGCAACCAGTCGGCACACAATATCTACCTGAGTGTCAGCTGACCGATCTGTCAGCTGACACTATCTTTGCCGACGTCGGGAGGCATAAGAGCGGCTCTGAGCCACGCGCGCCCACCCAGGGATGCAGGGGAGATGTGCACTCCCAGTCACCACCACAGGGGTGCTGGGGATGCCGCCGGACAGATCAGAAGAGGAAGCTTGGGGCTGTGCTCCGCCTTCCGAGCCGTCTGAGCCAGCGCTGGAACCACTGACAGGTAAGAACGTTAAATATGGATTCTCATGCCATCATCATTCCACCACTACCACTGAATATCACATTTGATTGATTTCTGTTTAATAATTAAAATAAACCAATAATCCAAGTATAATACAGTTACCAGTACATTTTATTACAATTTTAGCTAGCAATCACTTTTCCACATAGAGAAGTCCCCGGTTAACAAACGAGATAGGGACTGTAGGTTTGTTCTTGACTTGAATCAGTTAGGAACACTGTGTCATCTCTGTCCCCTGTACCTCCTCTGTGTCCCCCTGTGAATCCAACGTCTCTCTCTGTGCCACCTCTGCCCCCCACTGTGTCACCTCTGTCCCCATATCCTCAGCCTCTCCATCTGTGCCACCTCCCGTCTGTTCTTTCACTATGTCCCTCTGTAACGCCTCTGATCCCTGTCCTCCTTCTTTCCCCCTTTATCCAGGGCTGGATCACAGGTTTGCTTTATAACCGGGGTCCCCAAACATTTTGGGTCGAGGGCCGTATCAACATACTTCAGACAGCTGGGGGGCTGGAGTATACATAAAATGATGTAGAAGTCTTTGTGGGCCACACAATGAAGCATACCCAGGTGACAACCTGCAGTCCAATTGGACAGCAGTGTCACCTGATGTGGAATTTGATTGTAAACCAGCTAATTACTGCTTTCTGGCTTCCATGTGGATGGGTGGTGCCAGCACTGCTATTCTATATGCGGACCACCAATATTTAAAGGGAACCAGAGAGGATGAAATATACTTACCTGGGGCTTCCTCCAGCCCCATACGCACGGATTGCTCCCACGCCGCCGTCCTCCACTGCCTGGATCCGCCGCCACCGGGTCCCGTCATTGCCGCGAGTCGGCCAGTCGGCCGGCGGACGCGGCCAATTCTCCGCATTACAGGGTGCTCTCTCCATACAGATACGCATGTGGCTGCCTACTGTGCAGCCGCATGCGTACGGGTATGGAGGGAGCCCCTGCGATGCGGACAATTGGCCGCGTCCGCTAGGAAGTGATGGGCCCGGTACCGGCGGATCCGGGAAGCGGGGGATGGCGGCATGGGAGGGATCCAGGCTTATGGGGCTGGTAGAAGCCCCATGTATAAAATCATTTTCTATTTTGGCTGGCCATTCCTCTCTGGTTCCCTTTAAAGATGTAGCTGACCGCATCTATAAGTAAAACCTTTTGCGTGGGGGGCGGTAAAAAAGCCTCAGGGGGCCACATTTGGCCCGCGGGCCTTAGTTTGAGAACCACTGCTTTATAACATGTAAAATGTGTATGCAAAACTTGGAACTCTTTCTTTGAATTTTTTTAAAATTTTCTCAAACTATAAGGTATATTTGAAAAAAGAAATTGACCCATTTTCGTGCTTTTTGTAATGGCGGTCATATGGACGTTGGGGGCTACCTGTATTTTAATTTTCACATTACATACTGTATTATTTCCATTTTTTTTTTTTTTTTTGCTAATCTACATATGCACACATTCTTTCCTAATTCCATTATTTTCGTTGCTTGTACAAACATTAAATAAAGCTTGCTATGTACTGAATACACAAAATTTATTTAGGCTGAATACTATTTCACAATCTATGAAATACCATGCAATTCATGCAATTCTTGGTAAAGTTGTTCTGAATTTTCCAATACGACAATCTCAACAAAATCAAGAAAAACGTGAAATTTACGGTAATTACATTTCTCCGTTGAATAAAAGGGAAAAAAAAGTGTTTTTTGTCTGTACAGTACAATTGAACACAAAAATTCTAAAGTGTGTGTGGCTAACTTTAAGCATTCAAGTTTGCAAAATTGTAGTTATTGGTGCTCTTAACAGTCGACTGTGTAGCTGACATTGACCCTGTTTATTTCTTTTGCTTTGCCTTTGTTATATAAACTTGATGCAATCTGCTGTATTGTCACAGAATGTCCCATGAGAACCAACTGAAACCCAACCAAACAGAGTCTCTGCCAGGAAATAAATTTCTAGAAAAAGAGAAAGGAAGCTTGTTTGTTAAAGGCCACCTCCACTTGGAACTATGCATGTCCGGTAAGTGCTATTCTTTCCTCAATCCAGTAGTGGAATTTCTCTGCAGAAGGTTATGTCTATGCTCCTCCCACAATGACATTTCCTTCAGTGTCTCCTCCCCTCCCACAATGGTGGTTTCCCTGCAGGAGTTTGTCTGTGCTCCTCCCACAATGGAGACATTTCCCTGCAGTAGTTTGTGACTCCTCCCCTCTCACAATTGACATTTCAGTGCAGTATTTGTGTCTCTTCCCCTCCCGCAATGATGACTTTTCCCTGCAGTCGTTTGTGTCTCCTCCCCTCCTACAATTGACATTTCCCTGCTGTAGTTTGTGTCTCCTCCCCTCCCACAATTGACATTTCCCTGCAGTAGTTTGTGTCTCCTCCCCTCCTACAATTATGACATTTCCCTGCAGTAGTTTGTGTCTCCTCCCCTCCCACAATTATGACATTTCCCTGCAGTAGTTTGTTTCCTCCCCTCCCACAATTATGACCCTTCCCTGCAGTAGTTTGTTTCTCCTCCCCTTTCAAAATGATGAGATTTCCCTGCATTAATTTGTGCTCGTCTCCTCCCACAATGCAATCCCTTCCCTGCAGTACCTCTAGACGCTAGGCTTTGAATCCCTAGAGTCTAGGGATTCAGTCCAGCAACACATTAAAGAAACTCATTATTGTTGACAATGTTTGATGGGCAAATAATTTAAAAAAGAATACATTACATTGCAGTGCTCAGTCTGACAGAACTTTACAGAGTTCTCCTTTAAGCTTGGGCAGACAGAGCCTGCACTGGCCAGGCTCACTAGGGGGAGAGCTTTTATCTCGGCTAACCACACAATAACGATGACTTCTGTGTTAATCCTTTTCACAGTAACACTATCTTCTGATCTAAAAATCTTCTGTTTCCTTGTGGCACAGAGCCCTTTGCAGGATTTCCCTTCTCGTTGTCAGTCTGCGGCTTGCTATAAGGAAGCAGGACTTGCATCAGCAGCCATGAGAGAGCCCAGGAGCTTGCACTCCCTGCACTGTAAAGCTATTGACTGCGTGTCGGAGGCCAGGCTGCGCTTTAATATATTCAGGGAGCTGTGTGTGTCGGATCCCTGCCAGGCCTGTGTCTGCTTCTCAGAATCTGGGAGACATTCTAAAGTGACTAATTTCTGTTGGAGGGTAAAGAAATAAGTTATTAATTCATAAAGCCAGAGCTTCTATATATAGAACTCTAGTGTGTGCCACTGGCATCCTCTGCTGAGAGACGGAGATATATGGCAGCTCTCCAGAGCCAGAGGAAACCGTGGTGAGGGGGAGAGAGAGAGAGCAAGCGGGAAAGATGAAGAAAGCAGGGTGTGAGGGAAAACCAGAGAGAGATGGGATGTCAGAGAGAGCGACACACAGACAGAGAGGACCAGCATAGCCAAACTTCTGATATTCCACCACTCCTATAGTTATTCATGAAATAGCAGCAGAAAATATAAACAATGTACTTCATGAAAAAAAATATTCTTAGATATGACTCCTGATTTAATGTAGGACAGCTGCTCATTTGTCAGCAGGAACGCTCATAACGATCCCCTTTTTCACTTGGTTTCTTCCACTTGACATGACTTCTAACTTCTACTACTTCTCTGCCAACATCTACTGACAGTTAGGCTTTGCAGTGAAGTAATGGCTGTTGGATGTCCTGTCAGGTCAGAAGTGGACTAGGGGCCTAATTAAAGAAGGTGCAAACAGGCAATTCGGCTTCTTGTTGGGGAAAAAATATCACAACATCTTGGTCACCACAAGAATACTGAAAAAGTGATAATATTGTATTTTTCACCATTTTTCAGCTACCTGCTGTTTTTTGGCAGTATTGCTCTTATCAATACATTTTGTATGAAAGCGAACACGCCCGTTCACTGAGGAAAAAGTAAAATGGGGAAACAGTTTTGCTATGTTGGTGATTTGAGTACAGTACAGACCATTGGGGCTACTGTTTGCCGATATTAAACTTCTCATTCATTAATTGTTCATCTTCAACACTGCGGCACAGTATTATTTTGTTATAGTAAACTGATATAGTAAACATTCCGGTATAGTATACTGAGTGTCCAGGTCGTGGCCAAACACCATTAGAAGTGTATGGGAGTAATGCCTGGTATAGTAAACCTTGATATAATAGAATTTCTGTTATAGTAAACCTGTTTTTGGTCCCCTGCGGTATTCTGTATCTGGCTATAGTGGAAAGTGGGCGGGAGCATGCGTCATACATCAGTCGGAACCCCATGAGCTGCAGTCAGTGGGCGGGCTGGCAGCCATTTGTAGCCTGCTCGCTATCTGCACACTATGGGCCAGTGTGGATTACCTCACAAGCACCAGAGCTATGCTTCCTCGTTTAAGATGCTGCCTGATTGCTAGTGGAACTACCTATAATCTGTGACTTGCTTGTGCATGGCTGCAACGCTTCTATATCATCCAGGCGGCACAGGAATGTGGACAGAGGAACACACTATAAGTACTCTACCTACATTAATTTGTGAGACCCATGCTTTCTGTGCAAGCTGTTGTGTGATTATTGCATGCAAATCCCTGCATATTGAGCACCATGCATTTTGATCTAGCTTAGACACTGTCTGTGCTTGCTTGATGAATTAAGATCTAGTACTATAGTGTACTTTATGTGCTTGAGTATGACCATTTCTGATATAGTAAACTACTCCCTCCCCAAAGATTATTGTTCCTCCAGGTGCCATGCACCTTTTTTTTGTCAGCATAGCAACTCACCTGCCCTGGAGCGCTGCTTCAGTCCATGCACTCTCATCTTCATTATGTATCTTCATTATGTATGTTATTGCGTAGTGACTTGCATTGGCTCATAGAGAAGAGGCAGCCAGTTAGGATGAGGATGGGAAGCACGGACTGAGCAGTGCACCAGGCCAGGTGAGGTTTTTTCATGGCCCATTTGTCATCACTGGTTCTCTTTTAAAGGTGGAAAATGGGAGGGCACAATTGTACATTGTAAGGGAAGAACAGAAAGTAAGAGACAATATTGAGGGAGGGCGCAAACATGTAAAGAGAATTAGAAGAGAGATCTGTAAGGCAGACAGAGGAAACCACATGGATGAGATCCAGACGAGGGGAAACCACGAAGACATGGTCCTCCCTGCTATAGAGGAGACATGAGAACAGGCTGAGCAGAAGGAAAGTATCACACACAGGGCAGGAGAATTATAGTGTTGCAGGGAAATCAAATACAGGGCTTGTACAATAAAACAATGCAAGGAGAATGGCTCTATGAGCTGCTGCCAGAGTAGCCACGGCAAGTTATAATGCTGTGCTATATTAGAGATTCCCCTGCCCTACCAAATAGAGATCAGTCGCACTGTAGAACCCTAGTTCTTGAAACTATTGTTTATGGTACTGACAGCTCATGATACTCACACTCTTAAGTGTCTGTGCTTTTCTCACACTAACATCAAACTATTCATGACCCCTCCCCTAGCCTGAGCCCCTACAGAAAGCCTCACCCTAACCAGAGCCGCTGTGCTAATCCTAACACTAACCTCATAACCTCAGCTCCTACACTAATCCTCACACTAACCTGAGCCCCTAAACTAATCCTAAAACAAACCTCAGCCCCTACGCTTATTGTAATACTAATTTGAGCCCCTACGCTTATTGTAATACTAATTTGAGCCCCTACGCTAATCCTAATACTAACCTCAGATCCTACAATAATCCTAACACTAACCTGAGCCCCTACACTAATCCTAACACTAACCTCAGCCCCTACACTAATCCTAACACTAACCTCAGCCCCTACACTAATGCTAACACTAACCTCAGCTCCTACATTAATCCTAACACTAACCTCAGCTCCTACATTAATCCCAACACTAACCTCAGCTCCTACATTAATCCTAACACTAACCTCAGCTCCTACTTTAATCCTAACACTAACCTCAGCTCCTACATTAATCCTAACACTAATGTCAGCTCCTACATTAATCCTAACACTAACCTCAGCTCCTACATTAATTCTAACACTAACCTCAGCTCCCCTCCTACATTAATCCTAACACTAACCTCAGCTCCTACATTAATCCTAACACTAACTTCAGCTCCTACAGAAATCCTCACCTTAAAATCATCCTAACACTAACCTGAGCCCCTACGCTAACCTTCATGCTAACCTAAGCTCCTATATTAATCCTAACACAAACCTGAGCCACCACACTAACCCTTAATCTAACGTCAAATCCTACACTAATCCTAACACTATACTCAATTCCTACACTAAAGGCCTGAGCACTCTTGTGCTTTATGAAATAAAAATTCACAAAAGGCATAGTAAAATGTGCATGCGTTACAGGGCATTGGTGTGCCTTGGAGTGTGTTTTTTAAATACATGCTTTCTATTCCCTTTCTGATGTCTTTGCATATCGTACATTGACATGTATTCCAGAAATCAGAACATTGTGCTCAGGCCCTAAGTCTCCCACAAACCTGAGCCCCTACAGTAACACACTAACATCAGCCCTTGCAATAACCCTTACACTAACCAGTAAGGTCAGGTCCTATTCTAAGGGTCATATTAACCTCAGCTCCGACACTAATCTTGAAACTAACTTCAGCTCCTACACTAAGTGTCATTAATCTCGGACCCTACACTTCTCCCCACACGAACTTCAGACCCTACACAAATCCTCATACTAACCTCATCTCCTACACTAATGCTCACACTACCCGCAGCCCCTACCCTTATCCCCGCACTAACCTCAGCTTCTAAACTAATACTCACACTACCCTCAGCCCCTACACTTATCCCCACACTAACCAGTATTTGGTAGCCAGGGGTGCCACATAATTAGGTAGTCAGATTCTCCCCCCCCCCCTCCTTCACTATAGGAAGACAGAGGTGCTGACCAGTATTTGGTAGCCAGTTGGGCCCCCAGTATAAGTTAAAAGCCCACTGTATAAGGTAGAAAGAGAAGACCCCAGTATTGGGTTGCCAGAGGTCCCCCCCTATATTAGGAAGACAAAGGCCCCCCCCCCAATATTTGGTAGCCAGAGGAGCCCCAATGTTGGTTGTCCCCTGTGATGAAACGCGGAAAAGCCGCTGTCTCTCAAGGCGAGGCGGCTGTTTCCGCGTCCAGCATGGCGTCACAACGCGGAAAAAACGCCGCATGCCGCTTAGGCAGAGCGGCGGAATCCGCATTGGAGGCGGCTCCCGCACTCAGTTCACTGGATACATTGCAAGACAGTACTGGTGTGGCTGGGACTGATAGTCCACCAAGATTCAGACTTACACGCGCGCGAGCACAGAGGCAGAGTTTAAATAGCTGTTAGAAGGGAGTCGGCTGACCAGCTGGGTCAGCTGACAAATTCCACTGCTCCCATTGGACCAGCAATTAGGGAGGTCCTGGAAAGGTCCTAGAGTATATATACTGCTGGTTGTTCACTTGCTCTTTGTCTGGCGTGCGATCACACATGTGGGAGCACCCAGATCCGTAGTCAGATCCGCAAGTGTGCCGGGACCAGCTGGAGCTGTAATCCTACACTTAGCTAGATTCTGTTGATAGCTAAAGTACTAGTTTGATTGTGATTATCTGTTATGACTTTTGCCTGCCTCGACTACCCTTCTGAACTCTGATCTTGTACCTCGTTATTTCTGATACTCTGTTGCCGAACCCCGGCTCGCTCCTAGACTCTGTTTCTGCCTCCTGATTTTGTACCCCGATATTTCTGATACCCCGTTGCCGAACCCTGCCTGTACTTTGACCCTGCCTTTGTCTGCTGATCTTGTACTTTATCTGTCTGTGTGTTTACGACCTGGCTTGTCCGACCTCGAGAACCGACCTTACCGTTAGAGGCGGTTCCTCGCTCTGTTAGCGATCCTTCCTCCTGAGGGTCACTTTCAGATATACCTTCCTACTGTCAGTCTGACTCCTCCCGTCTTGGAGAGCTCAGGTCTGCGGAAGGAATCTGTGCAGTACTCCTTGCTGCATTGAGGCCTTGTCCTCTAAGTGTTACAGTTACACCAAACACTACACTCTACTCAGGTGAACAGAGGTTAGTTTGTATATCGGATTATCGGTGAGACTGCAGATCACTTATAATCTGGTATGTATATCTGTATTTCCGGTGATACTGCAGATCACCGGTAATCAGATACTCTCTGCGCCCACCGATCGTTACAGAACGCCAGACCAAATACAAAATGGACGCAAACACTGATTGTCTGGGTGTACTTGCCACTTCGGTGGACAACATCAATCAAGTACTGGGCGCCCACATGACTCTTATTGATGCCCTATCAGGGTCTGTACAAATCCTCCAGACATCAGTGGATCATGTGCGATCCTCTCCTAGCTCTGACATACGTATGCCTGTACCTGAAAGCTTTTCCGGCCACAGATCTGACTTCCGGAATTTTAGGAGTAGAGTATTGTCCTATTTTGAGTTGAGACCCCAATCTTCGGGTATTGAGACCCAGAGGGTCACGTTTATAAAGACTTTGTTGTCCGGCGACTCCCAGTCTTGGGCATATAGCCTGCCCGCCGGAGACAAAGCTCTTACCTCTGTAGAGGATTTCTTTAAAGCTATGGCAGTAATTTACGACGATTCGGACCTTGCTTCGACTTCTGAGCAGAAGCTCAAGCTTTTGCGTCAAGGCGAAGGTCCGGTCGAAGATTACGCGGCCGAGTTTAGGAGGTGGTCAGTTACGGCCAGGTGGGACACTTATGCCCTATTAGATCGTTTCTTGTCAGGGCTGTCCGATGAGGTCTCTGATTTGATGTTAAGCCAGCCCGAGCCCAGAACAGTCGATGAGGCCATCTCAGCGGCCATCCGAATCGACCGCAGGCTGCGCTACCAAAAACAGACCAGGGGTAGTTCCCGTGTCAGAGGGGTATCTTACACTACGGTCCCAGTGACTCCACCTCCTACTATTGCACCTTCTCCCGTCTTGCCTCCATCCGAGCCAATACAGATTGCTCGGTCAAAATTGACCCAGGTAGAGCGAAGACGGAGAATGACCGAACAGCTGTGTCTGTACTGTGCTGAAGGGGGGCATATAGTACAAAACTGCCCTAACAAGCCGGGAAGATGCTACCGTTTAGGAGTGGTAGGGGGTAGCACCCTAGGTGCCCGGCTCATACCCTTAAACGAAAAACGTTTTCTCCTTCCCTGTATGATTACATGGGGGGACAAATCTGAAGCCACAGAAGCCTTTGTTGATTCAGGCTCCGCGGCTAACTTTATGAGTTCAGAGTTTGCAGAAAAGTTGGGCATTCCGCTCACCTCAGTAAAACCACCTATCCAGGTTACTGCTGTGGACGACTCCCCGCTGCAAAGGGACCGTCCGCTGTCTCAGACACCAGAGGTGGAAGTCACTATTGGGGTTCTGCATAATGAAAGTCTAAGTTTCTTTGTATTACACATGACCACCTCCACAATTGTTTTAGGAATGCCCTGGCTGCAGCTCCATTCGCCACAGATTAATTGGGCTACAGGACAATTAACTAGTTGGTCAGACTTCTGTTCCCAACAGTGTCTAGGGAAGGTGACTTTAGGTCAGACCAAGTTGCATGTGGAGGGGGTTCCCGAGCAATACTCCGAGTTCTCGGATGTATTCTGTCCCAAGGCTGCTGACAAGTTACCTCCTCATCGCCCTTTCGATTGCCCCATCGATCTCCGTGCCGGTTGTATGCCCCCTAGGGGTCACTTGTATAATTTGTCTGGACCAGAGAAAATAGCGATGCAGGAGTACATTCGTGACAATTTAGCCAAAGGGTTCATTCGCCCCTCCCGGTCGCCTGCAGGGGCCGGTTTCTTTTTTGTTAAGAAAAAAGACGGAGGGCTGCGACCATGCATCGACTACCGTGGCCTGAATAAAATCACGGTGAAGAATCGTTATCCATTACCATTGATAGACGATTTATTTACGCAAGTCACGAACGCTAAGATCTTTTCAAAATTAGATCTGAGGGGTGCATACAACCTGGTCCGCATTAGAAAGGGTGATGAATGGAAGACGGCCTTCAACACTCCTGACGGGCATTACGAGTACTTAGTGATGCCCTTCGGGTTGTGCAATGCGCCGGCCGTCTTTCAAGAATTAATCAACGAGGTATTCAGGGAGGTGTTGGGTAGATTTGTACTAGTATACCTTGACGATATACTAATCTATTCCAACAACCTCCCCGAGCACAGGGTCCACGTTAAATTCGTGTTGGACAAATTGAGGCAAAATATGCTGTATGCCAAGGTGGAGAAATGTATTTTCGAGGTGACCACTGTCACATTTTTAGGGTATGTGATCTCCACCTCAGGCCTGTCAATGGATCCTGCCAAGGTCACAGCTGTCCTGGAATGGCCACAGCCAGTGGGGTTGAAGCCCCTGCAAAGATTTTTAGGTTTTGCGAATTACTATAGGAGGTTCATAAAGGGATACTCCACGATAATTGCCCCTCTTACCAGTCTCACAAAAAAGGGGGCAGTTACCAACCACTGGTCTCCTGAGGCTGTGGCAGCTTTTTCTCACTTGAAAAAATTGTTTTGCTCTGCACCCATATTGAGACACGTAGACACCTCTTACCCATTCATTGTGGAGGTTGATGCCTCAGAAGTTGGAGTAGGGGCTGTGCTGTCTCAACGCTCTGGGCTGCAGGGGAGGTTGCACCCGTGTGCCTATTTCTCTCGGAGGTTTTCACCGGCAGAGAAAAACTACGACATAGGCAACCGGGAACTTCTGGCCATTAAATTGGCATTTGAAGAATAGCGCCACTGGTTAGAAGGGGCAGAACACACGATCACGGTGTATACTGATCACAAGAATCTGGAATACATCGAGGGGGCTAAGAGACTAAGTCCCCGACAGGCCCGTTGGTCGTTATTCTTTACGAGGTTCAGATTTATTATCACATACACTCCAGGCAGCAAAAACATCAAGGCAGATGCCCTGTCCAGATGTTTCGAATTAGAGACAGCACAGCCCCCCGCTCCTGAGTCCATCATCCCGCAGAGGCTGGTGTTAGCAGCCACAGAGACCTGGGAGGATTGGACAAAGGTTTTGGGTCCCTTTCAGCAGGATGTCCCTGAGGGGAAACCGGAGGGGGTCTTGTTTATCCCACTGTTTTTTCGTCTACAGGTCTTACAAATGTTTCACGCCCATAAGAGTGCTGGTCACCCTGGTGCTGCCAGAACGCAGGATCTGATTGCCAGGTGTGCTTGGTGGCCTTCTTTGGCAACAGACTGCAAGGAATATGTCAGGGAATGTGCGGTATGTGCCAAAAGTAAACCCTCCCGGCAGGCACCTGTCGGTACCTTACAGCCTTTGCCCGCCCCGAGTGAACCATGGACCCACTTGTCCATGGATTTTGTGGGTGAGCTCCCCAGGTCTGAAGGCATGTCGGTCATTTGGGTGGTATTCGACCGCTTCAGCAAAATGGCCCATTTCGTGCCTTTGAAAGGACTCCCCTCGGCCCAAGAATTGGCTGACCTATTCATTGTCCACATTTTCCGGCTGCACGGCATTCCGGAGAACATTGTGTCCGATCGGGGAGTCCAATTTATCTCTAAATTCTGGAGGGCATTCTGCCACCAAATGGGCATGAAGCTGTCTTTCTCGTCAGGCTACCACCCACAGACGAATGGGCAGACTGAACGAATTAATCAGTCTTTAGAACAGTTTTTAAGATGTTACGTTGCGGAGGCACAGAATGACTGGGTGAAGTTTCTGGCTTTTGCAGAATTTGCGCAGAATAATTTAAAGAGTTCTTCTTCTGGTTTTTCCCCATTCCAGATTGTGACAGGGAGGTCGCCCAAGTTCTCCCCTTTGCCAGTTGCCTCTTCTCCATTCCCAGCGCTGGAGGATTGGCAGAGGTCACTCAGGGACAATTGGGGAATTGTTAGAGATAATTTGCAGAAAGCGTTCCAAAGTCAAAAGGGTCAAGCGGACAAGAGACGTTCCATGGAATGGAAGTTTCAGCCAGGGGATTTAGTCTGGGTGTCCACACGTCACTTGACCCTGAAGCAGCCTTCTGCCAAACTTGGCCCCAGGTTTGTGGGTCCGTTTTCTGTGACCAAAAAGATCAACAACGTCACTTATACCGTTGATCTCCCCGCCAGCATGCGTGGGGTGAGATCATTTCACGTATCCCTGCTCAAACCAGCAGTCCATGTGGGCCCTACTCCTCCTCCTCCTGTCCTGGTGGATAGTCATCCTGAGTTCGAAGTAGAGAAAATTTTGGACTCTCGCATTGTCCAGAACTCGGTACAGTATCTGGTACACTGGAAGGGATATGGCATTGAGGAGAGACAGTGGGTACCGGGGACTCGCATGCATGCGGATGAGTTGAGGAAAGAGTTTCATGCCTTACACCCCGAGAAGCCTGGTAGGAGTTGTCCGGAGTCCACTTCTCGGGAGGGGGGTACTGTGATGAAACGCGGAAAAGCCGCTGTCTCTCAAGGCGAGGCGGCTGTTTCCGCGTCCAGCATGGCGTCACAACGCGGAAAAAACGCCGCATGCCGCTTAGGCAGAGCGGCGGAATCCGCATTGGAGGCGGCTCCCGCACTCAGTTCACTGGATACATTGCAAGACAGTACTGGTGTGGCTGGGACTGATAGTCCACCAAGATTCAGACTTACACGCGCGCGAGCACAGAGGCAGAGTTTAAATAGCTGTTAGAAGGGAGTCGGCTGACCAGCTGGGTCAGCTGACAAATTCCACTGCTCCCATTGGACCAGCAATTAGGGAGGTCCTGGAAAGGTCCTAGAGTATATATACTGCTGGTTGTTCACTTGCTCTTTGTCTGGCGTGCGATCACACATGTGGGAGCACCCAGATCCGTAGTCAGATCCGCAAGTGTGCCGGGACCAGCTGGAGCTGTAATCCTACACTTAGCTAGATTCTGTTGATAGCTAAAGTACTAGTTTGATTGTGATTATCTGTTATGACTTTTGCCTGCCTCGACTACCCTTCTGAACTCTGATCTTGTACCTCGTTATTTCTGATACTCTGTTGCCGAACCCCGGCTCGCTCCTAGACTCTGTTTCTGCCTCCTGATTTTGTACCCCGATATTTCTGATACCCCGTTGCCGAACCCTGCCTGTACTTTGACCCTGCCTTTGTCTGCTGATCTTGTACTTTATCTGTCTGTGTGTTTACGACCTGGCTTGTCCGACCTCGAGAACCGACCTTACCGTTAGAGGCGGTTCCTCGCTCTGTTAGCGATCCTTCCTCCTGAGGGTCACTTTCAGATATACCTTCCTACTGTCAGTCTGACTCCTCCCGTCTTGGAGAGCTCAGGTCTGCGGAAGGAATCTGTGCAGTACTCCTTGCTGCATTGAGGCCTTGTCCTCTAAGTGTTACAGTTACACCAAACACTACACTCTACTCAGGTGAACAGAGGTTAGTTTGTATATCGGATTATCGGTGAGACTGCAGATCACTTATAATCTGGTATATATATCTGTATTTCCGGTGATACTGCAGATCACCGGTAATCAGATACTCTCTGCGCCCACCGATCGTTACATCCCACCAGTAAAGTTGGCCAGTGGTGCGCTCCAGTATTTGGTAGCCAGTGGTACCCTAGTATTAGCTAGCTGCCCAGTATATTTACACAGAAGTGTCCATTACTGTTTGGTAACTAGACAGGCCTCCAAGCAGCCAGAGGGGCCCCCCAATGCAGTGGTTAGTGGAGCTGAGAAGTGACTCCCTTTTCTCCTAGCCACTCTGTCTCTGTGGTTCCAGCGGTGTAATCCCATATCCCACAGGAATGTGCTGGTGGGTCACATGATGGAAGACGCCACTGGAGCCATTGAAAGGTGAGGGCTTGTAAAAAGATGGCTCACGCCACTTGAGGTGAGCTACTTCTTCACTTGCCAATCAGTAGTTCAAGGGGTCCCCCCCCTTGGCTATGGAGGCAGTTGCTATGGTGACCCCTTCACCAGTGGTACCCATACACATTTAAGTTTAGTAATCGTTTCATAGACTCCTACGCTCTGGACACTAGCTGGAAGGTTCTCTGCTTGTTGAGGCCGTCTCTTCTGAGAGTCTAGCATGTGTACAGCCGCCCCCATGTGTTGTTTATTATTACTGTCTTCACTTATTAAGTGCCAACATATTACACTGTGTTGGACAATAAATAGGGTAACAGACAACACTAGATCAAAACAGGAGTACAAGAGCACACAGCACAGGAGAATGGCATGAGTGCAAGACGATGGTCATGCAGTCAATGGAGTGAGGGTCTTAGTGACCAAGTAATTCAAATATGTCCAAGGGAATAGGTGCACTATAATGAGGGTGCATAGGAAAATAGGCAACATAAGGGATGTAATGGGGAGGGGTACATGCAAATATGGCGGGCTTGGGGCCCTGCCAAGAGAGAATGCTGGACTGTCTGGCCTGAGTGTGCTGCTCTCCTCCTTACCACTCCTGGAAGCCACGCAGTCCCCCCCCACATAGCAACAGAATGCGTTGTGAGGCAGTAGTCTGCACAGAACTTGACTCTGAACTACTGCCCGAATGATCAGATCTGGACCAGATTAGATGTTAGAATCAATAAAAACATGGAGTCTAACAAAAATCTATTGAATAAAAAAAAAGTCTTTTTTTATTTTTGATTGTTTTCTCGTTCAAACATTGATGGGGAACAGCCATTCTTATCTAATCCGAGCGTGGACGTGCGGGAGTGAGCAACGCTCCCTCTATGGCCGTATGGCTTTCTTCTGCATCAAGTAGAGTATAATCTCGTTATAGTAAACATTTGAGTATAATAAACTAATGTCCAGGTCCCGGCCATTACCATCACAAGTATATGGGAGTAATGCCTGGTATAGTAAACCCTGATATAATAGAACTTCAGTTGTAGTAAACCTGTTTTTTGGCCCCTGCGGTATTCTGTATCTGGCTATAGTAGAAAGTGGGCGGGTGCATGCGTCATACATAAGTTGGAGACTCCCGAGCTGTGGTCAGTGAATGGGCTGGCAGCCATTTGTAGCATGTTCGCTATCTGTACACTACTCAGGATTATTTAAAAAGCACCAGCCAGGGAGACCTATGCTTCCTGTGCAAGCTGCTGCCTGATTACTGCGGGAATTGCCTGACCTCTGTGACTTGCTTGTGCATGGCTGCAACACTACAGTATCATCCGAGATGCACAGAAATGTGTACAGAGGAGCACACTATCGGTACTGTATCTGCATTAACTGGGGAGACCTATACTTTGCAAGCTGTTGCATAATTTTTGCATTCGAATCCCTGCATAATTGAACACTGTGCATTTTGATCTAGATAAGGCACTGTGAGTGCTCACTTGCTGAAGCATTGAAAAGAAAAAATGACTCCCAAATATTGACTGCATTAAGATACACTACCATAGTATTCTTAAAGAGACTCCGTAACAAAAATTGCATCCTGTTTTTAATCATCCTACAAGTTCAAAAAGCTATTCTAATGTGTTCTAGCTTACTGCAGCACTTTATACTATCGCTGTCTCTGTAATAAATCAATGTATCTTTCCCCTGTCAGACTTGTCGGCCTGTGTCTGGAAGGCTGCCAAGTTCTTCAGTGTTGTGGTTCTGCTATGAACTCCCCCTTCCAGGCCCCTCTATGCACACTACCTGTGTGTTATTTAGGATTAGAGCAGCTTCTCTCTTCTGTCTTATCGTTTACAAGCTGAATAAATCGTTCTCTGAGCTGGCTGGGCTTTCACATACTGAGGAATTACAAACAAGGGCAAAGCTGTTTGCAGGAAGAAACAAGCAGCCTGAAACTTCAGTGCATGAGAACAGGGGGAAAGAAACACACAAATGACCTCTTGAGATTCAAAAGGAAGGCTGTATACAGCCTGCTTGTGTATGGATGTATTTTCTATGTGTGGACATACTGTACATCAACCTACTTCCTGTTTTGGTGGCCATTTTGTTTGTTTATAAACAAACTCTTTAAAGGGAACCAGAGATGAACGATTCACACAAAATAAACATATCAGTTGATAGCTTGTAAAGAATAAATGCTCTACCCGATAATTTCGCCACTCTGGTGTGCCTTTTTGAGTGCTTTTTATCCATGATTGCTCCAGGAAATATCCAATATGGCCGCCGACTCATATTCCTTCTGTTTCCAGGTTATGAGGTGTTCTGGATGTGCTGTCTAGGCTATATGAGACTATAGACAAGAAGGGCTGCTGTAGGCTTTCATCTGTGTGCTTTCAACTTCATATTCTGGTATGCTTTGTGTCTGCCTGTAGGAAGTGTCTCTCATAGTAATGAAACTGCATACAGTAGATAATAATGATGACTGGCTGCACAGACAGAGCACACAGATCACACAGCCACACTTGTCTGTTAGACAGAGATTTTTCCTGCAGCAGCAGCCCCTCCTATCTCATCACAGCTCTCAGTATGTAAAGCATGAAATTTGAGCCAGGAGGGGGAAGGCTTGGGCTTGAAAAGACTCCACAGAAGAGAGTGACTCAGCTATAATGATTCCAGGTCAAACCTCGACTGAATAGTCGGTGGAACACAGTTGATAACAGATAGATTAGACTGAGAAGAATAAAACTAAAAGCAGGGTAGGTGTTTACTGTCATGTTCCCACTGATAAATGTAATAAAATACATGAGGGTGCTTCATCTCTGGTTCTCTTTAAAACTGTTTTTAACCACTTTTAATGCGGCGAGGAGCGGCGATATTGTGTCAGAGGGTAATAGGAGATGTCCCCTAACGCACTGGCATGTTTACTTTTGTGCGATTTTAACAATACAGGTTCTCTTTAATGTGCGTGACTATGACAATTTCTGATATAGTAAACTACTTTTCCTGATCCCTTGGAGTTTACTATAAAGGGATACTACTGTAGTGCAAAGTTAGTGATAGTGGAATTCTAATTACTATGTGATATTTCTCTGCTGAGATATCAGTTGCTCACATGAGGTACAAATCTGACAGTGTAAGGCCACACTGTGTACCACACTGCTGTCTAGTGTCTTACAGCGTTAAAAACAAAGTTTCTTGGGCTCAATTCCCAATGACTATAAAATATTTTGTGAGGAATTTGAAAAATAAACAGCCTCTTTTTTTCCCCACTGAAGAAAAACTTTCAATTCAAATAGAACATCTCAAACAACGTCAAAGTCCAAAATACTTCCAAGAAATCCTAAAATTTCCTGGAGTTGTAGCTTAAAACCCGAGGTGGGTTTGAAGAATATTATCTGCATACAGAGGCTGGATCTGCCTATACAGCCCAGCCTCTGTTGCTATCCCAAACCCCCCTAAGGTCCCCCTGCACTCTGCAATCCCTCATAAATCACAGCCACGCTGCTGACAAACAGCTTGTCAAAGCTGGCTGTGTTTATCTCTATAGTGTCAGTCTGCTGCTCTCCCTGCCTCCTGCAGAACTCCAGTCCCCGCCTGCATCCCTTCCCTCCCTGCTGATTGGAGGGAAGGGACGGGGGCAGGGACCGGAGCTATGCAGGAGGCGGGGGAGCAGCTGAGACTGACACTAGAGATGTAAACGCAGCCTCACAGCATGGCTGTGATTCATGAGGGATTTAAGAGCGCAGGGGGACCTTAGTGGGGTTTGGGATAGCAACAGAGGCTGGGCTGTATATGCAGATCCAGCCTCAGTATGCAGATAACATTCTTTAAACACACCTCGGGTTCTCTTTAAAGTCTAATGTCCAACATGGGGCACGTATTTTATATACATTTGATAGAATGCTATTTTAGATTAAAGGACATCATAAGGGACCTAAAGAAGTTCAGTTTAACTTACCTGGGGCTTCTTCCAGCCCCCTGTTGTCCTTCAGGTCCCCCATTGTCCTTTCAGTCTGCTCCATTCTGCTGCTGTTCCCTCCAAAAGCCGGTCAACTGAGCCCTACTGTGGGCTACATCTGTATGGCTGATATTGTTATAACTCCTCCCACAGTGTGATGTCAGGGCCATGGCCATGACAGTTTCCTGTCTGTGAATCTCATTGCATTATGCAAAATGATGGCTGTTTCCAACTGCCAAGCAAGTACTATCTCCATCTGTGCATAGAACTCTCAGAAATGAACATTCCACAGAGATCACCTGACAGGACTGGCACCTGTGATACATTTCAAAATGTAAATCAGGGAGAGGAAAGATTTTTACAAAGGGCAAACACTGAGTAAATTATAAATGATTATTGTAAAAAAAAAATATTTTTACTAATTGTCATTTTCATTACAGTTCCTCTGTAAAATTTCCTGTTAAGCATAACAAATTGGGCAAAATAGTTGCAGTTTTTTGTAAAATGAAATTACCTGACACACCAATTTATAGATGTACTTCTCATCTACCCACTACTGCCTGGTCTCTGTCCCCTAAATCCACCTCCCCACCTTCAGCTGTTTGAAGTCATACCTCCCTATTTAGTCTAGCCACTTCAGCACCACAGGGTTTTTTGCTTAAAAACCAGAGCAATTTTCACATTTCAGCGCTCCTCCCATTCATTCACCAATAACTTTATTGCTACTCATCAGATGTAAATGATCTATATCTTGTTTTTTTTGCCACAAATTATGCTTTGTGAGGGTGATATTTGCTTTTAGTAATTATGTTATTATCTGTGCATTTTAAAGGGAAAAATTAGAAAAAGAAAAAGAAAAAATACACTCTCCGATTCCATCCACTATAGTTTTCAAATAAACAATGTTACCATAGGTAAACCCCACACATTGTATTTGCTAATTTGTCCTGGTTATCTCAACATTTAAATAATGTTCCTAGTACAATGTATGGCGATAATATATTAGTTTCTGGTTTGTGTTTTTTGTTTTCTCATTGTACTCTATCAGTGCCGGTAATTAAAAGCCCTTATCTTCATGATTAACTGTAATACTATCATGGCATACATATTTTAAAAGCGAAGTCCCCTAGGGTAACTATGTATTCTCTTTTCAATGCTGTCACTTTTTTTTTTTTTTTTTTTTTTTTACAAGTATTTATTTCAGGGTACAGAGTATATGAAAATAACAGTTTTATTGCTTTTCATTCAGTTTTCCGGTAAAAAAAATCACATGACTAAGCCTTCAGTTGTCAAACAACACAAAATCTATTCTCTCACTTGTCACGGTTAAAATGATACCCTATATACATAATCAGATAGCTTATTGGGCATACAGCACACTGTTAACCACAAGTACGCATATCTACCTCCCTGAGCCCCAGGTGAAGTTCTGTGGGGAGTAGATAAGCATAGCAAGGGTTGCAAAGTGGCTACTCAAGATCATTTGTTAGTCAACACTAGGGACGTGCTTGACTTTTCGCATCAAAATTTACATTTTCATCTGATACAAGATATAGATTTTTGCAAAAATTAGAATTTTCTTCAAAAGCAGTTTTCTTGTGCCCATTGATTTCAATGCATTTTGTGTGTTTTCCACATGCAAATTTTTTTGTTTTATTTTATTTTTATTTTTTTTATTGCATATATCCTCATTTGTTCGAAAATGACTTTTTCTAGGGATGATCAATGACATGCAAAAAATTATTTGATACAAGATTATGCACATTCTAGTACAAATGTATGCAGCTTAAAAATAGACCAATCAAAATTCACCTTGGCAGGAAATGATTGGTCCATTTTCAAGCTCCATAAATTTGCATACAGATTTGCATAATCCTGCAGGAAAGTTCGAATTGCTGTACTTGCATCTCATTGACTATCCTTATGTAATAGAGTTGGCATAAATGTGTTTTTGATGTCCATATATTTTCTCACATATTTTCTTCTGTCAAAATGTATTCTTTCATGCTCAAATGTTTTCACAAATATTCTCATTTGTGAGAAAATTTGACATTTTAGTGAAAATGTTGGCAGATATAAAATGGCCATATTGGCTCTTCACTAGTCAACAGGCTACAAGGGGAGCCACCAGGAAGCAATCCTTATGCTCGGTTCACATTTGTTTTAAAAACGTATCTGTGGTTCTGTTTTTGGACCCGAACCAAAACCGGAGCCACAGATACAAATGTTAAAAATGGCAGTCTTCACAAACTTCAAAAACGGATCCGTGGGCGATTCGGGGATCCACTTTAAAAAACTGAGCGGAGGGTCCGCATTTTAGGGTTTTCACAGACCCCGTATAGCAGGGGTAGTGAAACCCAATTCAAAAAATGGATCTCCCTCTACACAGACAGCTTTGGACACAGAAACGGATCACTTTCCAGTGTCCCAGCCCTATCTGTGGGTGGGGAGGGGGCCGCCATGCTGGAGGGGGTAGCAGCCAGGAAGGGGGGCAGCGGGCACAGCGGTGGGGACAGGGGTTGGACCCCCCCTCCCTCACCTGGGTCCCCGCTACCCCACTCCCCACTCCCACTCGCTTTAATCGCGCATGCGCAGTACTTTCACGCCGGTCGCCGTGATGACGCGAGGCGACCGGCGTGTGACGTCAGCCGCTTCATACGCGGAAGGAACAGCCCGACACTCAGCAGAGTGTCGCCCGGGCTGCGGCCGGTCAGCCATTCCGGAGCGGGGACTAGGAGAGGAGCCAGGACGCCGTCGTGGGACCTCCCGACCAGCACTGGGCTGGAAAAAGCCCCGGGTGAGTACAACTTTCTTTTTTTACTTGAGCTCGGAGTCCCTTTAACCACTTGCCGACCGCCTACTTCATATTGGCGGCGGCAAAGTGGCAGCCCCAGGACCACGTAACGCAGAATGGCGTCAGGTCCTGGGGCACTGTTTTGCCGGGGATCGCGCGCTGGGATGCGCGCGCATCCGCCGGCAATAGGCTCCGCCCACCCGCGACGTCAACCCGCCGGCCAATCGGAAGCGCTGGCGGGTTGTTAACCCGACGATCGCCGGATAGGAAGCGTATAATACGCTTTGTAATGTTTACAAAGTGTATTATACAGGCTGCCTCCTGCCCTGGTGGTCCCAGTGTCCGAGGGACCACCAGGGCAGGCTGCAGCCACCCTAGTCTGCACCCAAACACACTGATCTGCCCCCTCCTGCCTCCTGATCGCCCACAGCACCCCTCAGACCTCCCCCTGCCCACCCCCCAGACCACTGTTTGCACACAATCACCCCCCTAATCACCCATCAATCACTCCCTGACACTATCTATCAACGCTATTTTTTTTTTAGTCCCTAAACTGCCCCCTGGGTACTCCTGATCAACCTCCCACCCCTCAGATTCTCCCCAGACCCCCCCCCCCCCTGTGTACTGTATGCATCTATCCTCCCTGATCACCTGTCAATCACCTGTCAATCACCTGTCAATCACCCATCAATCACCCCCTGTCATTGCCACCCATCAATCAGCCCCTAATCTGCCCCTTGCGGGCAATCTGATCACCCACCCACACCAATAGATCGCCCGCAGATCCGACATCAGATCACCTCCCAAGTGCAGTGTTTACATCTGTTCTCTACTCTAAACACCCACTAATTACCCATCAATCACCCATCAATCACCCCCTATCACCACCCATCAGATTAGACCCTAATCTGCCCCTTGCGGGCACCCAATCACCCGCCCACACGCTCAGATTGCCCTCAGACCCCCCCTTATTAATTCGCCAGTGCATTATTTACATCCGTTCTTCCCTGTAATAACCTACTGATCACCTGTCAATCACCCCCTGTCACTGCCACCCATCAATCACCCCCTGTCACTGCCACCCATCTATCAGCACCTAACCTGCCCCTTGCGGGCAATCTGATCACCCACCCACACCAATAGATCGCTCGCAGATCCGACGTCAGATCACCTCCCAAGTGCAGTGTTTACATCTATTCTCTCCTGTAAACACCCACTAATTACCCATCAATCACCCCCTATCACCACCTGTCACTGTTACCCATCAGAATAGACCCTAATCTGCCCCTTGCGGGCACCAAATCACCCGCCCCACACGCTCAGATTGCCCTCAGACCCCCCCCCCCCCCTTATCAATTCGCCAGTGCAATATTTACATCTGTTCTTCCCTGTAATAACCCACTGATCACCTGTCAATCACCTATCAATCACCCATCAATCAACCCCTGTCACTGCCACCCATCAATCACCCCCTGTCACTGCCACCCATCAATCAGCCCCTAACCTGCCCCTTGCGGGCAATCTGATCACCCACCCACACCAATAGATCGCCCGCAGATCCGACATCAGATCACCTCCAAAGTGCATTGTTTACATCTGTTCTGCCATCTAATCACCCACTGATCACCCATCAATCAGCCCCTGTCACTGCTACCCATCAGATTAGACCCCTATCTCCCCCTAGGGCACCCAATCACCCGCCCACACCCTCAGAACGCCCTCAGACCCCAGCCCTGATCACCTCGCCAGTGCATTGCTTGCATCTATTCCCCCCACTAATCACACCTTGAGACACCCATCAATCACCTCCTGTCACCACCTGTCACCCCCTAACACACCTACCCATCAAATCAGGCCCTAATTTGCCCCGTGTGGGCTCCTGATCACTTGGCCAAACCCTCAGATCCCCCTCAGACCCCCTTCCGATCACCTCCCCAGTGCATTGATTGCATCTATTTTCCCCTCTAACCACCCCCTGAGACACCCATCAATCACCTCCTGTCACCCCCCTAGCACTCCTATCCATCAGATCAGGCCCAATACAACCTGTCATGTAAGAGGCCACCCTGCTTATGACCGGTTCCACAAAATTCGCCCCCTCATAGACAACCTGCCATCAAAATTTGCAGATGCTTATACCCCTGAACAGTCATTTTGAGACATTTGGTTTCCAGACTACTCACGGTTTTGGGCCCGTAAAATGCCAGGGCAGTATAGGAACTCCACAAGTGACCCCTTTTTAGAAAAAAGACACCCCAAGATATTCTGTTAGGTGTATGAAGCGTTCATAGAAGATTTTTATTTTTTGTCAAAAGTTAGCGGAAATTGATTTTTATTGTTTTTTCACAAAGTTTCATTTTTCACTAACTTGTGACAAAAAAAAAGATCTTCTATGAACTCACCATACACCTAACGAAATACCTTGGGGTGTCTTCTTTCTAAAATGGGGTCACTTGTGGCGTTCCTATACTGCCCTGGCATTTTAGGGTCCCTAAACCGTGAGGAGTAGTCTAGAAAACAAATGCCTCAAAATGACCTGTGAATAGGACGTTGGGCCCCTTAGAGCACCTAGGCTGCAAAAAGTGTCACACATGTCGTATCGCCGTACTCAGGAGAAGTAGTATAATGTGTTTTGGGGTGTATTTTTACACATACCCATGCTGAGTGGGAGAAATCTCTCTGTAAATGGACAATTGTGTGTAAAAAAAAATCTAATATATGTCATTTACAGAGATATTTCTCCCACCCAGCATGGGTATGTGTAAAAATACACCACAAAACACATTATACTACTTCTTCTGAGGACGGCAGTACAACATGTGTGGCACTTTTTTGCAGCCTAACTGCGCTAAAGGGCCCAAAGTCCAATAAATACCTTTTGGATTTTACAGGTCATTTTGCGACATTTGGGTTCAAGACTACTCCTCACGGTTTAGGGCCCCTAAAATGCCAGGGCAGTATAGGAACCCCACAAGTAACCCCATTTTAGAAAGAAGACACCCCAAGGTATTCCGTTAGGAGTATGGTGAGTTCATAGAAGATTTTATTTTTTGTCACAAGTTAGCGGAACTTGATTTATATTGGTTTTTTTTTCACAAAGTGTCAATTTCCGCTAACTTGTGACAAAAAAAAACTTCTATGAACTCACCATACTCCTAACAGAATACCTTGGGGTGTCTTCTTTCTAAAATGGGATCACTTGTGGGGTTCCTATACTGCCCTGGCATTTTAGGGGCCCTAAACCGTGAGGAGTAGTCTAGAATCCAAATGCCTCAAAATGACCTGTGAATAGGATGTTAGGCCCCTTAGCGCACCTAGGTTGCAAAAAAGTGCCACACATGTGGTATTGCCCTACTCAGGAGAAGTAGTATAATGTGTTTTGGGGTGTATTTTCACACATACCCATGCTGGGTGGGAGAAATATCTCTGTAAATGACAATTTTTTGATTCTTTTTACACACAATTGTCCATTTACAGAGATATTTCTCCCACTCAGCATAGGTATGTGTAAAAATACACCCCAAAACACATTATACTACTTCTCCTGAGTATGGCGATACCACATGTGTGGCACTTTTTTGCACCTAGTGGTTGTAGTGAAGCACTCCCCAAATAAATTCCATATGATGTGCCCAAGTCAGGCCGGCTACACTCCAGCTCTTGCAATAGTTCCAACGGATAAGACTGGCACCATCAGGTAAATATAAGCTCTTTTATTCCATAGCAGCCATCATAGCAACGTTTCAGGGCAGCCGCCCCTTTATCAAGCTAAGCTGCTTTGCAGTAGAACAAATCACATTTGTATACACACACCTTTTATACACAGCATGTTCTGAATTAACCAATCAAATTCATATGTCTTATACACCAATCATATGGTCCAACCTCATAGTGGACCTGATGGAAAACTACCTTGATTGATTCTCATTGGTCCGTTTGAACATCTGATTCTCCTCCCTCCCACACTAGAATTTGTGGAAGATGTGATGTCGAGGTGTACTGATATCAGATTGACGCTGCATACATCTATGGAGCAGGTTAATTTTTTGGACACCTTGGTCAAAAATCAGGATGGTAGGCTGGTTACAGATCTTTATGTTAAGCCCACTGATGTGAACTCCCTCTTGCATTTTGGGAGTTTTCATCCGTGGGCTACTAGAAGGTCCGTCCCAGTGGGACAATTTCAGAGGGTGCAGAGGATAGTTGAGGATGAGGTAGTCAGGACACAGAGATTAGATGAGATGCACTCTAAATTTATTGATAGAGGTTATCCAGAGGAAATAGTGTTGGAGGCGAGGAATAGCGTACAGAGAGATGACCATGGAGGTAGGATTAGAAGGGATAACAGCCAGAGAATTCCTTTTGTTACTAGGTTTAACACCCAGAGTGAGAATGTAGCAAAAATAATCAGAAGGCACTGGCATCTATTGACCGATAGCTTTCCCAATATTGAGCAATTTAAATACCCACCCATCATAGCATATAAAAGAGCGCCAAACTTGAGAGACCGGCTGGTCCGTGCTGATATGGGAAATAGCACTCTTGGTCGATCGAGATCCAATCGCATCGGTACGTTCCCGTGTATGAACTGTGTGCATTGCAGCTCAGTTATCAAGGGTGATACTATCACCCATCCACACAGAGGCACTAAGTTCAAATTGCATGGTTGTTTTACATGCGATTCTTCTTATGTTGTGTATGCACTTAAGTGCCCATGTGGCTTATTATATATTGGTCAAACAACTCAAAAGATTAAAAAGAGATTATCCTCGCACAAACATGCGATCAGGGAGTCTTTGATCGACCAGGCCGTTGCTTTCCACTTTAAACAAGCTAATCACCAAGTTAGCCAACTTAGATACATGATAATTGAACAAGTGGGATTGCCCAGTAGAGGGGGAGATAGGATTAAGAAACTGCTTTACAGAGAGGCGTATTGGATAAAGAAATTAGATACAATGGAACCCCGTGGACTCAATCGGGAGCTTGATTTACTACCATTTATATAATTGTTTTCTGCTCCAATTTGCCTCTCTGTATTATTCCCATATGGAGTATTTTTATGCCCCATATGTGTTATTGTAGTGCCCAAGAGGGGATACATGGGTATTCTGGGATGTTCGAATGCCTAGTAGGATACTGTCATATACCCGTATAAAAAGATAAACTGCCCCTTTAAGAGATTTGTCATCTCCTGACAGAATATATCCTTCCTGTAGACCGATGAGAAGTGATACAATGATACAATTTAGATGCCGTAATGACAAGATTGCGTTTGGTATAGTATACTGTATGATTTTACCTCTAATCTAACCTGTTTCTTTCCCTCTAGGCTGGTGATATGATGGTCCGTATGTAGATACGGAATACGTGTCTTTGTTTATATACTTGAGGACTCCCATTGGCCCAGCGGAATATGACAGGCTGCGTGTCATCAGCAGCGCAGAGCGGCGTTCACGCCGCTCGCGTCTGCCGGTTGCCTGGGATACGTGGGCGGGGACGGCGACTGCCGCCTCTGCACACGTCATGCATGCAAGTTCCCCATCAGGTCCGCCAGCCCGGCATCCTGGTGGGTGTAACAGCAATGCGCCCATGGCAACTCAGCCTGCCTTTCCGTCTGCACTGATGGTGAGTGTGGGAGGGAGGAGAATCAGATGTTCAAACGGACCAATGAGAATCAATCAAGGTAGTTTTCCATCAGGTCCACTATGAGGTTGAACCATATGATTGGTGTATAAGACATATGAATTTGATTGGTTAATTCAGATCATGCTGTGTATAAAAGGTGTGTGTATACAAATGTTATTTGTTCTACTGCAAAGCAGCTTAGCTTGATAAAGGGGCGGCTGCCCTGAAACGTTGCTATGATGGCTGCTATGGAATAAAAGAGCTTATATTTACCTGATGGTGCCAGTCTTATCCGTTGGCACTTTTTTGCACCCTAACTGCGCTAAGGGGCCCAAAGTCCAATGAGTACCTTTAGGATTTCACAGGTCATTTTGCGACATTTGGTTTCAAGACTACTCCTCACGGTTTAGGGCCCCTAAAATGCCAGGGCAGTATAGGAACCCTACAAATGACCCCATTTTAGAAAGAAGACACCTCAAGGTATTCCGTTAGGAGTATGGTGAGTTCATAGAAGATTTTATTTTTTGTCACAAGTTAGCGGAAAATGACACTTTGTGAAAAAAAACAATTAAAATCAATTTCCGCTTACTTGTGACAAAAAATAAAATCTTCTATGAACTCACCATACTCCTAACGGAATACCTTGAGGTGTCTTCTTTCTAAAATGGGGTCATTTGTAGGGTTCCTATACTGCCCGGGCATTTTAGGGGCCCTAAACCATGAGGAGTAGTCTTGAAACCAAATGTCGCAAAATGACCTGTGAAATCCTAAAGGTACTCATTGGACTTTGGGCCCCTTAGCGCAGTTAGGGTGCAAAAAAGTGCCACACATGTGGTATCGCCCTACTCAGGAGAAGTAGTATAATGTGTTTTGGGGTGTATTTTTACACATACCCATGCTGAGTGGGAGAAATATCTCTGTAAATGGACAATTGTGTGTAAAACAAATCAAAAAATTGTCATTTACAGGGATATTTCTCCCACCCAGCATAGGTATGTGTAAAAATACACCCCAAAACACATTATACTACTTCTCCTGAGTATGGCAATACCACATGTGTGGCACTTTTTTGCAGCCTAACTGCGCTAAGGGGCCCTAAGTCCAATGAGCACCTTTAGGCTTTACAGGGGTGCTTACAATTTAGCACCCCCCAAAATGCCAGGACAGTAAACACACCCCACAAATGACCCCATTTTGGAAAGTAGACCCTTCAAGGTATTCAGAGAGGAGCATAGTGAGTCCGTGGCAGATTTCATTTTTTTTGTCGCAAGTTAGAAGAAATGGAAACTTTTTTTTTTCCTTTTTTTTTTGTCACAAAGTGTCATTTTCCGCTAACTTGTGACAAAAAATAAAATCTTCTATGAACTCACCATCCCTCTCAGTGAATACTTTGGGATGTCTTCTTTCCAAAATGGGGTCATTTGGGGGGTATTTATACTATCCTGGAATTTTAGCACCTCATGAAACATGACAGGTGGGCAGAAAATTCGGAGATGCTTTAAAATGGGAAAATTCACTTTTTGCACCATAGTTTGTAAACGCTATAACTTTTACCCAAACCAATAAATATACACTTAATGTTTTTTTTTTTTATCAAAGACATGTAGCAGAATAACTTTCGCGCTCAAATGTATAGGAAATTTTACTTTATTTGAAAAATGTCAGCACAGAAAGTAAAAAAAGTCATTTTTTTGACAAAATTCATGTCTTTTTTGATGAATATAATAAAAAGTAAAACTCACAGCAGCAATCAAATCGCACCAAAAGAAAGCTGTATTAGTGACAAGAAAAGGAGGCAAAATTCATTTAGGTGGTAGGTTGTATGACCGAGCAATAAACCGTTAAAGCTGCAGTGGTCTGAATGGAAAAAAAGGCTCTGGTCCTTAAGGGGTTTTATGACTGCAGTCCTTAAAGGACTTACGAGCCCAAAATGTCTAAAAAAGCAAAGTACCTGTAAGCTGTTTAAATGCACGGAGGACGCCGTCCGCGCCCTCCGTGCAGTTCCGCCGGGTCCCCTTCCTGAGATCGCCCCCCGCGCCGACCCCGACCCCCCAGGCCGGGTCGGGCTCTCGTGCCGCTCTCAATATGGCCGCTTCCATTGGCCGCGGCTGCGCAGTCCGCCTGGCCGCGAGTGCGGCTGCGCAGCTCTACGGCCAACCCCCCGAACCACGCACTGTAGCGTGGATCGGAGGGGTTGGCCGTAGAGCTGCGCAGCCGCACTCGCGGCCAGGCGGACTGCGCAGCCGCGGCCAATGGAAGCGGCCATATTGAGAGCGGCACGAGAGCCCGACCCGGCCTGGGGGGTCGGGGTCGGCGCGGGGGGCGATCTCAGGAAGGGGACCCGGCGGAACTGCACGGAGGGCGCGGACGGCGTCCTCCGTGCATTTAAACAGCTTACAGGTACTTTGCTTTTTTAGACATTTTGGGCTCGTAAGTCCTTTAAGTGGTTAAAGTGGATCTGAACTCATGCGCAGGACACAAGGAAGACACAAATTAATCCATCCTTTGTGTATTTAGCAACTGTCTAATTCACCCTCATCTGTGTTTAATCACAACTGTAATTTGATCTCTCAACTGTCAGCACAGGAACCTCGGCAGTCCTCGGCAGAACAGCTAATTTGGGTACTTGCGTATTATCCCGCCTGGAAAATTTTCCAGCTTTTTTGCTAAAGTTCTGTTTGCACCCCCAGGAAGATCTGAACATTTTTGGAAAGCTGAAAGTCCCGGCTTTCTGTTGCACTGGGTCTTGAGTCTGTATGATGCTCCGTTCCCAAGTTGTGGGGTTTTGAAGGAGGGGTGTCTCCTGAACTTGGCTGCAGAAAGTGCAATGACAAAAGTACGGGATGAACCCGACATGTTGATGAGCAGCACACCCGGTAGGTTTTCTTCTTCCTTCGCAGAATAAATCTGTGTCTTCAAAACTTATGTCAAGTGCCCTGGGTCTCTCATTAAAGGGAAGGTTCAGGGACAATAAAAAATAAAAATCCAAATCCACTTACCTGAAGCTTTCTCCAGCCCGTGGCAGGCAGGAGGTGCCCTCGGCGCCGCTCCGCAGGCTCCCGGTGGCCGACCCGACCTGGCCAGTCCGACGGCCAGGTCAGGCTTCTTCGGCGCTCCCTTATGCGTTTCACGCCGGCGCGCTGACGTCATCGGACGTCCTCCGGGCTGTACTGCGCAGGCTCAGTAATTCTGAGCCTGCGCAGTACAGCCCGGAGGACGTCCGATGACGTCAGCGCGCCGGCGTGAAACGCAGAATGGAGCGCAGAAGAAGCCTGACCTGGCTGCCGGCCTGGTCGGGTCGGCCACCGGGAGCCTGCGGAGCGGCGCTGAGGGGACCTCCTGCCTGCCACGGGCTGGAGGAAGCCCCAGGTAAGTGGATTTGGATTTTTTTTTTTATTGTCCCTGAACCTTCCCTTTAAAAATGAAGGAGCAGCGCTGCTATGCACCCTCGTCTCCTCTCTGTCTTACTGGCATGGGCAGGAGACTCAATTCCACTGTGCTCTCTGCAGCAAAGTGCCGGGGACACCCCCCCCCCCCCCCCCTAACTTGGGAATGGGGCATCGCATTGACTCGGAATTGACTTTCAGCTTTCCAAAAATTGTTAGATCTGGCTAGGGGATCAAACAGAACTTCAACAAAATGCTGCCAAACTTTCTAGACGGGATAATACGTAAGTACCCTAATTTGTAAACACAGGATGTAAACCCTATGTCTGCTTCCATAAAGCAGGAAATAGACCAAAAGCATATTTATTGCAGTATTTCGATCAGCTGCAACTAATTAAATGTTTTTCTGTAAAGGATGTTATGCTATTGTTTATTAGAGATGGCCCAAACCTCCGATTTTAGGTTCGTGGAACCTCCGCAAACGTTCGCGAAATTGCGAACTTTAGCAAACCGCAATAGAGTTCAATGGGGAGGCAAACTTTGAAAACTATAAACATTTATGCTGGCCACAAAAGTGATGGAAAATATATTTCAAGGGGTCTAACATCTGAGTTTTTGCATGGATGAGTGGGATAGATGACAAAAGTCCCGGGGAAAAATCTGGATTTGACGCAAAGCAGCGTTTTAAGGGCAGAAATCACATTGAATGCTAAATTGGAGGCCTAAAGTGCATCTTGCGTGTGTATACATGGATCAGGGAGTGTAATTAGAGTACTGCTTCACACTGACACACCAAACTCACTGTGTAACGCACCGCAAACAGCTGTTTTGTTGTGATGGCCGTGCTGGACTGGTGTGCACCATGGCGAGAGTGCAGGTGATAGCGGTTTTCAAGCCCATATAGTCGCCAGGCTGAGGTAGCTCAATGACAGAACAACAGTGATTGTCCAAGCTGATCGAATTTGGTCTGTCCACAATGAAGCAACGACCTTATTATCTTTGGTGTGCCACCCCCCGAGACACTCATATAAGCCGGCGGTCATTGCTTCATTGTGATACGCAAGCCCCTTCACTGTGGCAAGGTAACGATCATGAAGGGGAATTGACACATATACATGCCTTTTGTTGTGTTGTTGCAGCCGCAGTGCAGCCAGAAAAATTAGGCAGGCATGTACATGCACGAGAAAAATTATTATAATGGCCACTGCTAGCAGCGGCCTTAAAAATTCAGGAATCCGCCTGGAGTCCTGGTGGACCCTGTTGGTAGTGGCGGAGAAGGCAGTCAAGCGGCATGCAGGCAGAGATGCTGTGTGGGGACCGACTTAGTCTTGGGGCAGGCAGTCACACGGCGTGCAGGCAGAGTTGCTGTGTGTGGGGACTGACTTAGTCTACTCGCAGGCCTGAGCGTGCTTTGCAGACCAGGTATCCGTCGTCAGATGGACCCTTGACCCAACACTGTGTGCCAGAGATGTCACCACTTGCCTTTCAACATCATGGTACAGTTATCGCCTTTTTTGAGAAATAATTGCGGCCTGGTATCTTTCACTGCGGTGTGTGGCTTTGCTTTTGTGTGTTGCTTTTCCTCAGGTGGTCATCCCATTGCAGTTTGTGCTTTGTAATCATGTGCCTTCGTAAGGTAGTTGTCCCTACGCGGGTCTTGGTCTTTCCATGGCTCAATTTTCGATGGCAGAGAGTACAGATGGCATTGCTCTCATCTGAGGCAGACACACAAAAACATTTCCACACCGCTGAGCCCTGGGGTGATCGCAGTTTTGTGGTGGCGGCCGACTGAGTGTTAAGTGTGGTGCCAGAATCGGAGCAGGAGGAGGAAGATATGTCACGCTTCCGTGCGGAAGCTGAGAAAGATGAGGTGTTCTGTGTTAGTCAACTACGTCCTGACAATATTGGGGGTTGATGGCAGGTGCCTTCTTCTGAACGCTGTACTTTGGTCGAGGGCTGCACGAAATCAGGAATGCGTGACCTCGAACAGACCTGCCAGGTGGCCGGCCTCTGGCTCTGCCTTTTGTTTTGTCCATATTGGGGGGGATGAAGTGAAAGGTATGCATTGACTTGACTAATACAATGTACGCTTACACAGGTGCAGTGAACAGGTATGCACGGAGTGGTATATCACACTGCGTGTGCTCACGTAGGTAGGTGGGTGCACTGAACAACAGGTTGGTATATGCAGTGCTGCTGGGTATTACAAATGTGCGCCTGTCACACACACATACCGTGAACAGGTACAGTGACTGGTGGTATTAAATATCACACTGCGTGCCCTCACGTGGGTAGGTGGGTGCACTGAACAACAGGTTGGTAGGTATATGCAGTGCTGCTGGGTATTACAAATATGCACCTGCAGGGTCGGACTGGGACATTGGGGGCCCACCAAAGAGATTTCAACCTGGGGCCCACACATCCCATGATTGCAGTGAAAAAAGGGCGTGACCATGCATCGGAATGTGGGCGTGGTCATGATGTATTATGGACAGGGCCAAATGTACATGATCTTAGCAGCATTGTAATTCAGAGACACTGCTGCCCAGCAAAACTTTGCATAGAGTCCCCTCCTTCAATATAAAGTAATGTCCTACTTTGCAGAGGTTGCGACCGCATCGGGGCCCTTGGGCCAAAGGGGCCCCGAAGGGCCCTCCCTCAACTACAGTATTGCCTTTCTATTGGACCTGTGCTCATAATAATCACTTCTATAGATACTTTGAACAGTTCTAATCATTAACAAGCTATTTCCCATCCCTTTTTTGCACCTCTGACACTGTAGTTGCCATTGGCAGGTTTTGGTGCGTCGTATTAATTGTTATGTATAAAGTGCTTGGGGGGCCCCATTGTAAAATTTGCATCGAGGCCCACAGCTCCTTAGCTACGCCACTGCTCTCAGCATGAGTGATTACAGCACTTAGAAGATAATTTTTGTGCTGCAGGCAGCAATTGGAGCTCTGTCAGACAAGGAGGGGGAACACCAGAGACCTGGAGGGGGGGCCCACTGAGGGAAAACTCTGTACTGTGGCCCAGTCCTACCTTGTGCACCTGTCACACACACACACACACACACACGTACCATGAACAGGTGCAATGACTGGTGGTATTAACAATACGTGCGCTCACGTAGGTAGGTAGGTGGACTAAACCGTGGACAGGTGCAGTGATTGGGATTACAAATGTGCAGCTGCCTGTCACACACACAGGTAGTCACTGAATGTGCTGGGCCTGGCAGTGGCACAGTAGGAATAAGGGGCCAAAGGCCAGCTGCGACTGACTGACAGGGCTGCATATAAATATAATGCAAGTGGGACACACACACACATACACACACACACGCACACACAAACACACACACACAAACACACACACAAACACACACACAATCACACGCACAATCACACACACACACAATCAGCTCTCAAGAGAGCTGTTGAGGGGTGCTTTTTTAGCAATAAGAATCAGCAAGGAGCAAGCTAACAAGCCTACACGAGCCTAACTAAGCTTTCCCTATGAGAGTCTGCAGCAGCTCTCCCTTTTCTAATTACTGCAGGCACGAGTGAGTCCAATGCCTGACGCTGTCTGCATTTTATAAGGTGGGGAGGGCCTCCAGGAGGAAGTGTAGCCTGATTGGCTACAATGTGCCTGCTCACTGTGATGTAGAGGGTCAAAGTTGACCCTAATGATGTACTATGGGGGCAAATCGAACTTCCAGAAAAGTTTGCGGCTGTCCACGATCGCGAACCCTAGAAATTTGCCGGGAACTGTTCGCCAGCGAACCGTTCGGGCCATCTCTATTGTTTATCTGTTAGAGGAGAGAGGAAGTTCTGAGTTTAGGTCCGCTTTAACTAGACTTTTTCTCTCTTTTCCATGTTGAATACAGTAATTTTTACAATTTCTGGAATTGCATTCCTGTACAGTGTATGTATTTACAAGCCAGATCTTTGAGTAAAAATCCAGACTCACCATAGGTCCCTGTCCAGAAACCATCCATGTATACATATGAAGGGCCTACATGTGCTGACATACCCTGTGGTGCACCTTCTCAGGCTGTTCCTGCGTTGACAGGCTTGGATTAATCGGCGTATCGGTAATTTAGGAGCGCTGTACAGTAGCCCCGTTTTGCAGTGACTGCTAAATTTCACTTGATGATTAAACTTGCCAAAACGCACCGTGGAAACATAAGCTGCTCAATGAGTCGCCTGGAGGGGAAGGCCGCAGACTGAAGCCATGCTGACAGATACCCACGCTAGCAAATCTCCTGTTTCCTTTAAGGTGTTCTCACGCTAGATGCTGAAGGAAATTTGCTATGAGAGCAATATGGAGGCTGCTATTACTGATCGTGCTGATCCTCTACCTGTGATACTGTCTGACTCACTCACCTAAAGCAAATATGCAGATCAGGCGTGCCAGAGAAAAGAGGAAACACCTGAGGTACTCACTTGTTACACAGGAAGAGGTTTAGAAAGCATTACAGGAAGAGGAGGAGCATAACATTGAAGGAAGTAGATTAGATCATGTGACACAGGAGCAGCAGCTGCCAGTGGCGTAGCAATAGCCCCTGCAAGGGATGCAAGTGCAGGGGGGCCCCAAGCCTGGTGGGGGGGCTCGCCCAGGGCAGTTTTCAGTGGCAGGAGGGGGTGCAGCGCAGGTGAGGGAGCAGTGGGTACACAGCAGTGGGGAGCGAGGCCCAACTTCCTCACCTCGGGCCTCCTTTTCTGCTCCCCCTCCAGATATGATGGCAGCAGATGGGGGCAGGTGCCACTGGTACCACATTTCTGCCTATTTCCAATATTTAAATTGGGCATTTATGAAAATTAGCGTTTTTTCCAAAATGTTTCTATGCAATTTGGCAGGGGGGCATTTTAAAGTTAGCTGTGTGTGTGTTGGGGGGTGTAAATTTAGGCATTCAGGGGTGTGATGGTGGTTAAGGTTAGCCATGGGGGGAGGGGTGGTTAAGGTCAGCCGTGAAGGGAGGGGTGGTTAAGACTAGCCGTGGGGGGTGGTAGTTAAGGTTAGTGGGGGGGTTTGGCATGCAGAGTGGGCATAGGGTTAAATTTAGCATTAGTAAAACATCAGTATTTATTACTGATATTCTACTATCAGTTTTTCTGGGTGCCCAAAATTCCTGGTGCTTTTTTGATGTACACAAATTTTACACAGTGTCCCCCTGTCCTAGCAATCTATATATGATGATCACACCACACAGAGTACCCAGACCTGCCTTCCAAGGACAGCAACATTGAGAAACAGGTGATAGATGGGGAGAGGAATGGTCTGCTAAATGGGAATCAGTTGAAAAGGGCTCCTCGGCCATCTGTATAAAAAGGGATCCTCCATAGACTTCAATGTTATTTCTTCAAATATGGGCTACATGATGGTGAAAAGGTCTTCTGAATTTTCTTTTGGCTACAAGGTTTTTGATTCGGCTACAAAATGGCGCCCCTTTGTAGCCCATATTTTTGATTTGGCTACAAGGTTTACGGCTATAAGGTTTTTGATTCTGCTACAAAAGGACGCCCTTTTATAGCCGAGATTTTTTTATTCGGGAGTGCAAGGGGGGTGGGGGTTAGGATTAGGCATCACAAGCGGGAAGAGGGGGTTCTTAGGGTAGGCACCACTGGGGGGGGGGGGGGGTCTTAGGGTAAGGCATCACCAGGGGAGGCTTCTTTGTGAGAGTAGAGAGGAGTTAGGTCATAGTAATCACCAGGGGGTCTTAGGGTTAGGCACCACCAGGGGGGTCTTAGGGTTAGGCACCACCAGGGGGGGGTTTAGGGTTAGGCACCACCAGACGGTGTCTTAGGGTTAGACACCACCAAGGGGGGCTAGGGTTAGACACCACTAAGGGGGAGGTGGGGGGTCTTAGGGTTAGGCACCACCAGGGGATGGTTCTGTTTGAGAGTAGGGAGAAGTTAGGTCATAGTAATCACCAGGGGGGTCTTAGGGTCAGGCACCACCAGGGGGTTCTTAGTGTTATGCACCACCAGGGTGGTTAGGGCTACGGGAGGGTTCTGTGTGAGAGTAGAGAGAAGCTAGGTCATAGTGATCACCAGGGGCTGTCTTAGGGTTAGGCACCACCAGGGCGGGTTTAGGGTTAGGCACCACCAGAGGGGGAAGGGTTAGGCACCACCAAGGAGGGGTTAGGCACCACCAAGGAGGGGTTAGGCTTAGGCACCACCAGGGGTGGGTTCTGTGTGAGAGTAGAGAGAAGTTAGGTTTATTGGCTATATCCTGAACACTTTTATAGCCCAACACATTTTGCATATAACCGCATCTTTTTATAAGCGAAAACTAGTTTTCGGCTACACCAGGCACCCTTTGTAGCCGGATTTAGCATATGGGCTACACCGGACACCCTTTGTAGCTGAATTTGGCAAATGTGCTACACTAGGCATCCTTTGTAGCCTAATCTGGCTTTTTTTGGTCTATATCAGGAGCCCTTTTTTCCAGGAGCCCTTTTCAACTGTACGTGCTAAATGATGATCAAAAAAATAAATCTGGTCCAGTAGTCTATAGGTCCTGGATCAGAAGAGCTGGAAGAAGCTGGGTAGAACATATGAATATGGGGTTGGTGGGTTTAGCAGGAGCAGAGTGGAGCAGGCAGTGGTAGCATGAGCAGGCAGTTGGGGGGGGGGGGGGGGGGGAGACACATGTATGATTAATCAGAGTGGAGCAGAGCAGGAACTGGCTGGGGAGACATGAATGTAGAGCAAGCAGTGATAGCAGAGCAGGAAGTGGTGGGAAGATCCATGTAGTATGAGTGTTTACCTACACAATCTGCTCATAGTATTTAATATCTGTTAACCCTAAATCTACATGGAGGTGGTAAAACTGGCCAATCAAAATTGAAGGTGTGTTCCAAGCTTTAAAATGTAGCAGGAGAAGCAGTAGCACATTAGGGTCTGTCCACTCTACAAAGTTCAGTGCCATGGACAGTGACAGGCATATGCTGTCATCGTTCACAGAACAGACCTCCTGTTCAGATATGTCCATTGCTTCGGACATGTCACAATAACATTGCTACTTTTGTTTGGTGTCCGGGGAAATTGTGCATTGAGGGAGCTTGCATACCATCACTGCAACAGATGGAACGGACACCAGCCATAATGGACAGGACAGCACATGTCCATTGGTTCAGTTTGGTCTGTCCATAAAATGGTCCATCTTGGCCCGTAGCATGAACTGAGCCTTCGAAAGTTGTCTGGAAGATGAAAACCAATTTCCAACAAATTATGATGAAAAATGTAAGTAAAAGCAATGCAATGATTTGCAAATTATTATTTTCTCAATGACGTGTTATGTTATAAGACATTTTGGACCTAGTAACCTGAGCAGCTCACATCAGCTGCACGGACTGTACCAACCTTTCAGCCACACCGGTGTTGCATGGCATTGGCATTGCTGCTCACACCCTGTAAGCCATATTACCATATTACAGCTGTGTATGTGCATTTTGTATCAACCTGTTCCTCCCCAATGCCTCGACATGAGATCAAGACTGGCGGATCATCTTGGCAGAGCACAGAGGCCAACCTTATTGTCTCCTACTCACCCTACCCGTTCCTTCATGAACCACACCACCGTCCCTCCTTCCCCTTTACAACAACAACGCATCACCCTGCTCCACTCTAGGCTAGCGATGTGTCCATGCAGGACACTAGGGCTTGGAACTGTCACCAGAAGGGTCGAGTCACAATCTGCGGGCAACAGAAATTGTACATGTGCACACATCTTTTAACATAGAATTTCCCAGGTAAAAAGAGCAGAATAGTAAATATTAGAAGGTGGGGGAGGTTGGAATAATTGTAAATGAAAATAAAAGACCGTATTATCAACAGAAAAATACTTCAGGACAATACAAAATATCAAGGTTTGAGTGGTTCAACAAGCAGTGGATGGTGATTAAATTAAAAAACGCGGAAAATACTTTTTTTTAATGAAATACAAGATCATGGAAAAAAAACATCAGGATAAAATAACAAAAGGAAGGGGGAAAAAGGAAAAAAAATCTTCTAAATAAAAGTAGAAAAATGGTAGAATATTAGAATAAAAAAGCAACTTTTTTTTAAAGACACTAAGGAATACTTTATGAGGATATCAACTAAGCATGATATGATGACTTGATATGATAAGATACCATCAGAAGAACTCTTTAAGGAAATTACAATAATAAAGAAAAGATGGAAAGAATATTCTGAGAACTTACTATCAGTAGAAAGAGGAGAAGGGGAAGAGGATGAAGAACAAAGAGAAATAAGATCCAGTATATGAAGAAACCGTCCCGGTGATAAATGAACGTAGAAACGGCCCCTGGAAAAGATGGAATATCTGCTGAGATTTTAAAGTCTTCCAGAGGAGCGACGTGGAAACGCATACATCAACTAATTCTCAAACTGTGGACAGAAAAGGAAAAATGAATGGAAAGTGAGTGGCATCCATCTAATTTATTAGACAGGAGACACGTTGGAATGTGATAATTACAGACGGATTACATTATTAAATGTTGTACCTAAAATATTCTCTAGTTTAGTGTATAAAAGGCTTAAAATGTACTCTGAGCAAATACTCAGGGGATGCAAAAGTGGATTTAGACCTGATCGATCTATAGCATGAATTGGTCACCTTGGGGCAATGGGTAAAAGACAGCAAAAGAATGGACATTACAGTGGAAACCAAATCAAAAAAGCCCAGCACAAGGTAAGCACAGAAAAGGGTGGCTGGATGATTATTTGAGAGCTATTTGAGAGATGGAAACAAGTACGGTAACGGGTGTCTCATAGGCTGGAATGGAGCAAAACTGTGAAACAAAGCTAAGGCCCAATAGGGACTGGTAGAAGAAAAAGTTGGTTGTTGTGGAAGGTGGGAGTAAGGGGGGAGAGGGCAGGGGCGTAGGAATAGACCCTGCAGCCCCTGCAGTTGCAGGGGGGCCCCTAGCAAGTCAGGGGCCCGGAGGAGGAAAGGCTGTCACCACCGGCGTACCTACCGGGGATGCGACTCTCTCAGCCACAGGGGGGCCCGGCCGCCCGGGGCTGCTCTGGGGCCGCTCACTGTGCGTGGGGGGAGCGCTGCTCTGGACCCCCCAGCAAGGTGCTCAACTGGCCGCAGCGTCTAATAGACGCTGCGCCAGTTCATTCCCCGCAGCCCCGCTCCAGCAGCCTGCATAGTCTCCGGCAGGCAGAGCAGGGCTACGGCAAGATGGCCGCCGAGGAAGTCCTACACTGGAGACTATTTGTGTCTCTAGTACAGGGCTTCGGCAGCCATCTTGCCGTAGCCCTGCACTCTGCCTGTCAGCGCGGGAGATGTGCTGCAGGAGGACTCGGGGAGCTGCGAGCCAGATGCCGGGAGAGGAGAAGACTTCTGTCAGGTAAGTGAATTTGTTTTTTTTCACAGGTGCATTTTTTTTCTAGTGTCTGCTGCCTACATTGGGATTTTCTGGTCACTGCTGCCCACATTGTGATTTTCAGGTGTCTGCTGCCCACATTATGATTTTCTGGTCACTGCTGCCCACATTGCGATTTTCTGGTGACTGCTGCCCACATTATGATTTTCTGGTGTCTGCTGCCCACATTGCGATTTTCTGGTAACTGCTGCCCACATTGCGATTTTCTGGTGTCTGCTGCCCACATTGTGATTTTCAGGTGTCTGCTGCCCACATTACGATTTTCTGGTGTCTGCTGCCCACATTACGATTTTCTGGTCACTGCTGCCCACATTGCGATTTTCTGGTCACTGCTGCCCACATTGCGATTTTCAGGTGTCTGCTGCCCTCATTACGATTTTCAGGTGTCTGCTGCCCACATTACGATTTTCAGGTGTCTGCTGCCCACATTACGATTTTCAGGTGTCTGCTGCCCACATTGCGATTTTCAGGTGTCTGCTGCCCACATTGCAATTTTCTGGTGTCTGCTGCCCACATTACGATTTTCTGGTGTATGCTGCCCACATTAGGATTTTCTGGTGACTGCTGCCCACATTGCGATTTTCTGGTGACTGCTGCCCACATTGCGATTTTTCTGGTGACTGCTGCCCACATAAGGATTTTCTGGTGACTGCTGCCCACATTAGGATTTTCTGGTGTCTGCTGCCCACATTACGACATTCTGGTGACTGACTGCTGCCCACATTAGGATTTTCTGGTGACTGCTGCCCACATTACGATATTCTGGTGACTGCTGCCCACATTAGGATTTTCTGGTGACTGATGCCCACATTGCAATTTTCTGGTGACTGCTGCCCACATGGCGATTTTCTGGTGACTGCTGCCCACATTGCGATTTTCTGGTGAACTCTGCCCACATTACAATTTTCTGGTCACTGCTGCCCACATTGCGATTTTCAGCTGTCTGCTGCCCTCATTACGATTTTCAGGTGTCTGCTGCCCACATTACGATTTTCAGGTGTCTGCTGCCCACATTACGATTTTCTGGTGTCTGCTGCCCACATTACGACATTCTGGTGACTGACTGCTGCCCACATTAGGATTTTCTGGTGACTGCTGCCCACATTAGGATTTTCTGGTGACTGATGCCCACATTGCAATTTTCTGGTGACTGCTGCCCACATTGCGATTTTCTGGTGAACTCTGCCCACATTACGATTTTCTGGCCCACATTACGATTTTCTGGCCCACATTACGATATTCTGGTGAACGCTGCCAAAATTACGATTGTCTGGTGAATGCTGCCCACGTTACAATTTTCTGGTGACTGCTGCTCACGTTACTATTTTCTGGTGACTGGTGCCCACATTACGATTTTCTGGTGAACTCTGCCCACATTATGATTTTCTAAAGGCCCACATTACGATTTTCTGGTGAACTCTGCCCACATTACGATTTTCTGGCCCACATTACGATTGTCTGGTAAAATGCTGCCCACTTTACAATTAATTTACAGTGAAACGCTGCCCCATTACGATTATTTGGCACCTATAGGGGGGGGCCCCATCCAAATATTCGCAGGGGGGCCCAGTGATTTCTAGTTACGCCCCTGGGAGAGGGTGTCTTGGAGCATGCCTGCCTGTCCACCTAACTATGTTATATGGAGGTGAAGTTGGAGTGTTAGCAGGACAGGAGCAGAGTGGAGCAGGACAGCAGGAGCAGGAAGTGGCTGGGAAGACAACGGCTTGGATAACAACGGTATGTAAGAAACCTATCTGAAAGAACATATAGGGGATAAAGAGGCACCCTGGTTGTATAAAATACATTAAAAACAAATAAAAAGAAACAAGTGAGGTGGCTTACCTCAGAGATGAAATTCCTAAACAAAGAATTTTTAATAACAGAGCACCGGCAACGCGTTTCATGGGTCTAAGCCTGCTTCCTCAGGCCAATAAAAGTGCCAACAGGCTCTAGACCGCTAAACAGGCTCCCTAAGTTAGCAGTCTAGAGACTGTAGGCACTTTTATTGGCCTGAGGAAGTGGGCTCTATTATTAAAAAAAATAATTCTTTAAGACTTTCGTCTCCGAGGTAAGCCACTTCACTTGTTTCTTTTTAGTTGTTTTTAACATATTTTATACAACCACGCCGCCTCTTTATACCCTATATGTGCTAAATCCACCCCTCAACGTCCCCCGCTGATGGGGTATAAGCATTAGCCACAGTGTTTTTACACAAACCTAGTGCCTCTTTTTATCAAGGAGAGCGGCCAGCCGAGGTCTTGACGGACCACCCCGAGTGGAGTCGGGTTCATTGTCTCCACCTGTTGCCAGTGGTCTGTTGCCCCTAGCAACCCACCTTTGTAAGTAAACCTTTTGCTTTATTCATTCCAAAAATGGTGTTACTTTGACATACTGCACCATTGGGCTCCCGTTTTCTATGTTGTGTCTTTTGCTCCGGGGTGCTCACACACCCCATCCACTTTATATCTGAAAGAAGTATCTTACCATTATCGTTTCACTTTAAGCTCTCAAGTGTTGTTACTGTTTGTGCTTAAAATTCTCGCTCACTGAGATCTTGTAATGGTCACTGTACACTAATCTATGTACATGCTGGGTTAAATTTAGACAGTCTTGCCTGAGAATCTAGCTAATGTACAGGAGCCAACAATTGAAACAAGTCCGCAACTCTCGTATGGTTCCAATAAAACGTCCACTTTATTGAATAACAAAATAGAACAGACAAAATATTTAAGAGCCCCCCGATGTCACTAAAATTCCAGTATGCCAGATCTTTAGCGACACTCGACTGACCATTGACAAACCCGGCAGAAGATGCTCCACTGGGTGCTGCGCATCATCCCCCTCCATAGCAACAGACTTCTAGCCTCTAGGCTAGCGATGCATCTGTACGACATGCAGCCCTGAACTGTCACCCAAGGGATTGAGTCCTGATGCCTGCGGGTGACGGTACTTATTGTGTGCAAGGCTTTACCTGGATTGAAGCAAACTAATTGGACCAGCACCATGCAGGTCAATCCTTCATTGACAGATAATTATAACCAATAATAATAAGCCTTTACCTGGAACACACAGTAATCTGTGTCTGATAAAGAGGTAATCCTATCTGTATAACAATTGTCAACTTCTCTCACTGTTTCTCATTCACTTAGTTCGTCTATCACTGATAAAACAACAGAATACAGGATTTTTCCATTAAAATTCTGCAGCTCAGAGCCAAGAGCCGCAAGTCTCAGCAGAATAGAGGGAGTCATTCCATTCATTGCTGTTCGCACACTGTTACATTGTTACCGGAGAGGCATTCGTAAAGCTCTGCAGACAGTAGTTCGGCTTCTATAGGAATCAGATTTTTTTCATTGGGAAGAACATCCAAAATTATACTAAGCATGGAGCTGTAATTTGCAAGTCTGGATCAGGCTGCATATTCAACTTCAGCACTGGTAAATTATATTTTAGATCTGGATAGTGTGGTAAGCGATTAGGAAATACCAAAACCAATTGCCATATAGGCTAGGCACACTACTGTATATATTTTTTAAGATTGCTTTTTACCCCCTGCAGATGTCAGAAGCTTGTCATAAAGTTTAGAGACAGAACTGATTGGAGAAGTATAAGTGTGTGTTGCCATGCAGAGCACACAGCAGGAAGCATGCATGCGGCGTGTTTTGCCATGCAGAGCACACAGCAGGAAGCATGCATGCAGCGTGTGTTGCCATGCAGAGCACACAGCAGGAAGCATGCATGCAGCGTGTGTTGCCATGCAGAGCACACAGCAGGAAGCATGCATGCGGCGTGTTTTGCCATGCAGAGAACATAGCAGGAAGCATGCATGCAGCGTGTGTTGCCATGCAGAGCACACAGCAGGAAGCATGCATGCGGCGTGTTTTGCCATGCAGAGAACATAGCAGGAAGCATGCATGCAGCGTGTGTTGCCATGCAGAGCACACAGCAGGAAGCATGCATGCGGCGTGTTTTGCCATGCAGAGTACATAGCAGGAAGCATGCATGCAGCGTGTGTTGCCATGCAGAGCACACAGCAGGAAGCATGCATGCAGGCTGTTTTGCCATGCAGAGAACATAGCAGGAAGCATGCATGCAGCGTGTGTTGCCATGCAGAGCACACAGCAGGAAGCATGCATGCAGCGTGTGTTGCCATGCAGAGCCCACAGCAGGAAGCATGCATGCGGCGTGTTTTGCCATGCAGAGTACATAGCAGGAAGCATGCATGCAGCGTGTGTTGCCATGCAGAGTACACAGCAGGAAGCATGCATGCGGCGTGTTTTGCCATGCAGAGAACATAGCAGGAAGCATGCATGCAGCGTGTGTTGCCATGCAGAGCACACAGCAGGAAGCATGCATGCGGCGTGTTTTGCCATGCAGAGTACATAGCAGGAAGCATGCATGCAGCGTGTGTTGCCATGCAGAGCACACAGCAGGAAGCATGCATGCAGGCTGTTTTGCCATGCAGAGAACATAGCAGGAAGCATGCATGCAGCGTGTGTTGCCATGCAGAGCACACAGCAGGAAGCATGCATGCAGCGTGTGTTGCCATGCAGAGCCCACAGCAGGAAGCATGCATGCGGCGTGTTTTGCCATGCAGAGTACATAGCAGGAAGCATGCATGCAGCGTGTGTTGCCATGCAGAGTACACAGCAGGAAGCATGCATGCGGCGTGTTTTGCCATGCAGAGTACATAGCAGGAAGCATGCATGCAGCGTGTGTTGCCATGCAGAGCACACAGCAGGAAGCATGCATGCGGCGTGTTTTGCCATGCAGAGCACACAGCAGGAAGCATGCATGCAGCGTGTGTTGCCATGCAGAGCCCACAGCAGGAAGCATGCATGCGGCGTGTTTTGCCATGCAGAGTACATAGCAGGAAGCATGCATGCAGCGTGTGTTGCCATGCAGAGCACACAGCAGGAAGCATGCATGCGGCGTGTTTTGCCATGCAGAGTACATAGCAGGAAGCATGCATGCAGCGTGTGTTGCCATGCAGAGCACACAGCAGGAAGCGTGCTGTGGCGAGTTGCCCTGCAGAGCACCAAGTAGAGCGCTTGCTGCAGCGCCTATTGCCCTGCAGCGCACACAGCAGGAAGCATGATGTGGCAGAGCACCAGAGCTGGTTCTAGACTTTTTGCTGTTGGAGGTGAACTTGTGAGGATGCGTGTTTCATCACCCCCCACCCCCCGATTTAGATTAGATTATTGCACAGCACCTGAAAATGTGAACCGCATGTTATAGCCGCAGTATAGGTAGGTAGGTAGCCAAGTATAGGTGCCCCCTGTATAGGAAGCCAGCTATAGGGGCCCCCAGTATAGGTAGCAAGATATAGATGACCCCAGTGTAGGTAGCCTAGTATAGTTGCCCCCAGTATAGGTAGCCAGGTATAGTTGCCCACACTATACTGTAGGTAGCCACGTATAAGTGCCTTCAGTATAGGGGTTGTCAGGTATAGTTGCTCCCAATCTAGGCTAGCCAGGTATAGGTTTCCACAGTATGGGTAGCCAGGTATTGTTGCCAGCAGTATACACTAGCCAGGTAGGTTCCCCCAGTATAGGTAGCCAGCCAGGTCTGCCCTGTGCATGTTGTAGGACCCCTGAGCACAATGTAATGTGACTGGGAGCTGTTGGCTTCAGGTGAAGAGGACATGGACATGACAGTCAATATAACATGTCTTAAGCTGGCCACTAATGGTCCAATTTCTAGCAAAAAATCGTTCGAGCGATCAGAAATTCTGATCGGATTGGTTGTAAATAATCTCCATTGGTGGACACAATCGATTATGAACGAGTGAAAAAAATGTCGCCCGAATGAATTTTCGTCGAACGAAAATTTGGATTTTCTTGGTGGTCGTGATAGATAGGAAGCAATGTTTGGTTAGTTGATGGTGTAGTGAACGATTTTTCGTCCGATCAGAATTTCTGATCGCTCGAACGATTTTTCACTAGAAATTGGACCGTTAGTGGCCAGCTTTAGGGCGGAGCAAAGGGATTTTTGGATGTGGTTTTGAGGTTTCCTGTTGTTTTGGTTAAGAAATATATTTCAGGTAAGTTAAATGATTACGATGTTAAGCTGTGACCTATATTTTAATAAAGTAATATGCCATTAACAAATGTGGCTTCTTTCATTATTATCTGAGGTGGGGGAGTGGTTTATTATATAGGTCACTGGGCTGTTTTTTAAAAAAAAAATTTGTAGGTTATTAGCTAAGAGTAGCAGGTGACAAATCTGCAACAGTCACGTGTCAACAAATTTGGTCTTGTGACCTTAAAGTAAACCTGAAGGTTTAAAAAAATAAAAAATAAAAAAAAATGATGCTTACGTCAGTAGGGGGGAAATCCCAGTGCTACTGCGCAGGTTTGGCCGGCCGTGTACCTGCGTAGTATGACCACACTCGTACATGGAGGGGAGCGCCACTGCATGCAATGTTTATCATTTACGTTGAATATATCCTCTGGATCAACAGGGATATATGAGGGAGCAGGCTGGTGTACTTTGTTTCCTGGTTGAACTCGATGGTCATGTGTCTTTTTTCAACCCAAATAACTATGTAAAAGGGATCCCAGCACAGGAATGTAGGGACTGGAAGACCGGGAAAGCCTCTGGACAATCCAAAGGCTTTCCACTACTGAGGTAAGAATCTTAATTTTTTTTTAAAGGACATATCCGAGCACAAGGAAAAAAAATCCACTTACCTGGGCCTTCCTCCTGCTAACCGTTCTGTGCCCTCGCCGCAGCTCCGCTCACCGATGGTGGCCCGGAGACCCCTCCTGCACAAGATCCCCACTGTGCATGCGCGAGCGGCTCTCAGAGCCACACTGACACCATCTGGACTGTACAGCGCAAGTGCAGTACAGTCCGGATGATGTCAGTGGCATGCTGGAGCCCAGAAAAAGCCGACCTGGCGAGGTCAGCATCTCCCCATGGAGGGGATCGGGAGCCACTGGAGCTGCGGCGAGGGCACAGGACGGATGCAGGGACTGGAGGAAGCCCCAGGTAAGTGGATTTTTTTTTATTTTAGGCTGCTCTGACCTTCCCTTTAAAGGACAACTGAAAAATATTTTTAAACAATACCAGTTGCCTGGCTACCCTGTTGACCCTCTGCCTCTATTACTTTTAGAATATACACCTTGAACAAGCATGCAGCAGAACAGGTGTTTCTGACATTGTCAAATCTGACAAGATTAGCTGCATGCTTGCTTCTGGTGTTATTCAGACTCTACTGCAGCCAAATAGATCAGCAGGGCTGCCAGGCAACTGGTATTGTTTAAAAGGAAATAAATATGGCAGCCTTCCATATTTTTCTCACTTCAGTTGTCCTTTAAAGTGCCTTCAGGTACTCTTTAAAGGACAACTAAAGTGAGAGGGATATGGAGACTGCCATATTTTTTTTCCTTTTAAACCATACCAGTTGCCTGGCAGCCCTGCCGATCCTCTTCCTTAGAGATGTCGCGAACCACCGATTTTCGGTTCGCGAACTTCCGCAGAAGGTTCGGTTCGCGGAAAAATTCGCGAATCACAATAGACTTCAATGGGGAGGCGAACTTTGAAAAATAGAAAAAATTATGCTGGCCACAAAAGTGATGGAAAAGATGTTTCAAGGGGTCTAACACCTGGAGGGGGGCATGGCGGAGTGGGATACATGCCAAAAGTCCCGGTGAAAAATCTGGATGTGACGCAAAGCAGCGTTTTAAGGGCAGAAATCACATTGAATGCTAAATTGCAGGCCTAACGTGCTTTCAAACATCTTGCATGTGTATACATCAAACAAGGAGTGTAATTAGAGTACTGCTTCACACTGACACACCAAACTCACTGTGTAACGCACCGCAAACAGCTGTTTGTGTAGTGACGGCCATGCTGGACTACTGCGCAACATGGCGTGATTGCTCTTCCTCACTCAGTGATGTCAGGTAATGTGTGACTTCCTTCTCAACTTTCCATGGCATTGTTAAAAAGCTTACGTTTTGTTTTTAATTTACATTTTCTACTTGCTGTGTACTTGTTCAGTACCGCTACAATGAGAATCCTGTGGAGGCGGGCAAGTGTCTGCCATTGTGACCCCGGGTAATGGCCGGGGAATGAGAGGTTTGAATCCGGTGTGGAGCCTGAGCAACGGCTACCACTACACATCCAAGGAGGGCAGCGGGCAGGCATGCACGCCCGCCCGCCCCAAGGTAGTGACCAAAAATAACAATACAGGAGGAGGACTTTCGAGGCCCTGCTGTGTATTTGAAATGAATGTACTTTAAATCCTTTAACGAGAACCAGTTATGGCGGGCAAAGATGACACCACATTCCTTTCACGAGAATCATATGGAGGCGGGCAAGTCTGTCATTTGTGACCCCGGGTAATGGCCGGGGAATGAGGGATGAAATCCGGTGTGGAGCCTGAGAAACGGCTACCACTACACATCCAAGAAGGGCAGCAGGTAGGCATGCACGCCCGCCCCGAGGTAGTGACCAAAAATAACAATACAGGAGGCGGACTTTCGAGGCCCTGCTGTGTATTTGAAATGAATGTACTTTAAATCCTTTAACAAGAACCAGTTATGGCGGGCAAAGATGACACCACATTCCTTTCACGAGAATCATATGGAGGCGGGCAAGTCTGTCATTTGTGACCCCGGGTAATGGCCGGGGAATGAGGGATGGAATCCGGTGTGGAGCCTGAGAAACGGCTACCACTACACATCCAAGGAGGGCAGCAGGTAGGTATGCACGCCCGCCCCGAGGTAGTGACCAAAAATAACAATACAGGAGGCGGACTTTCGAGGCCCTGCTGTGTATTTGAAATGAATTAACTTTAAATCCTTTAACGGGAATCCGTTATGGAGGGCAAGTCTGCCATTGTCACCGCGGGGAATGAAGGTTGGATTCCGGCCCGAAGTGGGAGCCTGCTGAGACCCATGCTGTAGCTGCCCTGACCGTGCTTTGCAGACCAGGCATCTGTGGTCAGATGGACCCTTGAGCCAGCGGAAGACAAACCAAGTCGAAAGCATTTGCCAAGAATGTTTTACGGAGGGCAAGTTTTTTTGCCCTTTTTTTAAATTTTTTGAAAAAGATAGATGGTTGTATTTTTAAATTGTTTGAAAGTTTAGATGGTTGTATTTTTAAATTGTTTGAAGGTTTAGATGGTTGTATTTTTAAATTGTTTGAAAGTTTAGATGGTTGTATTTTTAAATTGTTTAAAAGTGTATCCATTCTTCCTCCCCCCAGCCACGAACAATACCATGGGAACGTGGAGCAGCAGAAGCCCCCTGTGACGGCTGCCACGGTTGTTCTCAGCTGCTTGTCTTTTGAGGGGTGCTTCTTTTCCTCAGGTGTTCTTGCCATAGCTGTTTGTGCCTTCTCTCCAGGTGCCTTCGTAAAGCACTTGTCCCTACGTGACAGTTGGCCTTTCCACGGCTCAATTTTTGCTGGCAGAGACAACAGATGGCTTTGCTCCGATCTGAGACACACACGTGAAAAAATTTCCAAACCGCTGAGCCCCCCTGGGGTGATGGCGCTACGGTGGCATCAGCAGCAGCTGACGTTGAAGGGCATGTGTGCTCCCTGGCCATAGCTGGCGATACATGGCACCGGACACTGCCCCCAGCTGTTTCTGAGGACGAGCTCCCTCTGCTTCTATCATGGAGTCGTCTCCTCCTACTCCTCTCTGACTCCTCCTCTGAACTGTCCCCCTGGTCATCTCCTCTACCGGGAACATATGTGGTATCCGTATAATCGTCATCATAATCCTCCTGGCCAGCTGCGCTTTCCTCAGACACCTCCTCAAGTGCACCAACTTCAGGTGGTCCACCATCATCCCCATCCACACACGTTACGTCCATACTATCGCCACCTAACTCAGACGTATGAGGTGGTGTACCTGCGCCTTCTTGTTGTTGTTGCAGTAGTGGCTGGGAATCAGTGATTTCACCACCACCACCAAATAACTCCTGCGAAGTGTCAAATGCAGCGGATGTGGTGCTTGTTGTAGCGCTGGTGGCTGCGGGAGATGAGGTGTTCTGTGTTAAATACTCAATCACCTCCTCACGATTTTGGGAAGTGATGGCACGTGCCTTCTTCTGAGCACTGTATTTTGGGGCAGGTCCGCATGAAATCACAGCAACACCACCTCGCACAGCCACAGACCTGCCGGTACCTGGTGGCCTTCCTCTGGGTCTGCCTCTACCTCTTCCTCTACCTGGTTTGTCCATTTTGTCCATCTCGGGGGTATGCTAGCTATATGCAGTGAGGTGGGTTCTCACTCAACACAACAGGTAGTTAGATGCAGTGAGGTGGCCAGGTGGGTTCACACTCAACACAACAGGTAGTTAGATGCAGTGAGCTGGGTTCACTCAACAGTAAAGGTACTTAAGATGCAGTGAGGTGGGTTCTCACTCAACACAACAGGTAGTTAGATGCAGTGAGGTGGCCAGGTGGGTTCACACTCAACACAACAGGTAGTTAGATGCAGTGAGGTGGCCAGGTGGGTTCACACTCAACACAACAGGTAGTTAGATGCAGTGAGCTGGGTTAACTCAACAGTAAAGGTACTTAAGATGCAGTGAGGTGGGTTCTCACTCAACACAACAGGTAGTTAGATGCAGTGAGGTGGCCAGGTGGGTTCACACTCAACACAACAGGTAATTAGATGCAGTGAGCTGGGTTCACTCAACAGTAAAGGTACTTAAGATGCAGTGAGGTGGGTTCTCACTCAACACAACAGGTAGTTAGATGCAGTGAGGTGGCCAGGTGGGTTCACACTCAACACAACAGGTAATTAGATGCAGTGAGCTGGGTTCACTCAACACAAGGCTAGGTATATGCAGTGATGAGGTGGGTTAAGTAAACACAACAGGTACTGGGTAGTTAGATGCAGTGAGCTGGGTTCACTCAACAGTAAAGGTACTTAAGATGCAGTGAGGTGGGTTCTCACTCAACACAACAGGTAGTTAGATGCAGTGAGCTGGGTTCACTCAACAGTAAAGGTACTTAAGATGCAGTAAGGTGGGTTCTCACTCAACACAACAGGTAGTTAGATGCAGTGAGGTGGCCAGGTGGGTTCACACTCAACACAACAGGTAGTTAGATGCATTGAGCTGGGTTCACTCAACACAACGCTAGGTATATGCAGTGATGATGTGGGTTAAGTAAACACAACAGGTACTGGGTAGTTAGATGCAGTGAGCTGGGTTCACTGAACAGTATACAGTAAAGGTACTTAAGATGCAGTGAGGTGGGTTCTCACTCAACACAACAGGTAGTTAGACTTAGATGCAGTGAGCTGGGTTCACTCAACACAACGCTAGGTATATGCAGTGATGAGGTGGGTTAAGTAAACACAACAGGTACTGGGTAGTTAGATGCAGTGAGCTGGGTTCACTCAACACAAAGCTAGGTATATGCAGTGATGAGGTGGGTTAAGTAAACACAACAGGTACTGGGGTATATGCAGTACTGGGTAGTACAATGTGCAGCTCCCTGTCACACACACAGGCAGTCAGTCACTAAATGTGCTTGGCTGCTGGCAGTGGCACACACACTATCAATTAGCAAGGCTGTGCATGCAACAAAAGTGTCAGAAAAAAAAATGTACAGGTTGAGCTCTGAAAAGAGCTGTTGCTGGGTGCTTTAAAAGCAATATTAATCAGTCAGGAACAAGCAAAGCAGCCTAGAACCTAACTAATCTGTCCCTAAGAGAAAAAGTCTGCAGCAGCTGTCTCTTTCCTCTCTCTAGCAGGCACACGAGTGACTGTAATGGCCGCCGGAGGCTGCCTTATATAAGGGGGGGTGGGACTCCAGGGCTTACTGTAGCCTGAATGGCTACAATGTGCCTGCTGACTGTGATGCAGAGGGTCAAAGTTGGCCCTCATAGTGCATTATGGGGTGATTCGAACTTCCGGAAAAGTTCGCCTGGCGCAGGCGAACGCGAACCCCCAATGTTCGCCTGGAACCGTTCGCCGGCGAACCGTTCGGTACACCTCTACTCTTCCTTTAATACTTTCAGCCAAACACCATGAACAAGCATGCAGCAGATCATGTTTCTGACAAAAATCTGACAAGACTAACTGCATGCTTCTTTCAGGTATGTGATTCAGGCACTACTGATTCTAGAATGATCAGCAGGATAGGCAGGCAATTGGTGTTGTTTCAGAGGAAATAAATATGGCAGCCTCCATATACCTCTCGCTTCAGGTTCCCTTCTAAGGGAATTAAATGCAGGTCCTCTAAGTAGGGCTGCTGCTACTGTGTTGTTTGCATCACTCATCAGACTGCTAGAGAAGATCACAGCTGAAATCATTGGGAGTCTCAGTCTAATACAGTAGCTGCTGTAAGGGCCCCTAACCCCATATTTTAAAAGGGATTTTTTTTTATGTCTGTCAGCTCATCAGGGAGATAAAAACAAGCTCTGACACTGGGTGCCTCACAAGACAAGGAGTGCACTTGTGTCAGGAGTTAGGTGTTAAGTTCCAGCATGCTTTTTCAGCCCTGTGACCCAGACTCTGCTGTCAGTCTCACTGTTTTCTGCGAAGTGAAAACTGCGCATTGTCCTGTGTGTAAGGCAGCACATTCCACCAGCGAGGACGGACTTTGTGGACTCCCATTTGTTTTGTCTTGCCCTGTGTCTCTCCTCCAGGGCAAGAGGTGCAGCTGTCATCTTGTAACCAGATGTGCATGTTGTGTGTAGACGCAGTGTGCCCTGCAGTGTGTAATGCTAAACTGTTATCCTGCACGCCAGCTCTGGGCTCTGAAGTGCACCATAGCTTGCCCTAGTATTTCTAAGGCGCATGCGATGTTATCTGGAGTGTATTCCACTGCTAGTCACTGGTTACTACTTATTACTATAGTTAGTTGGGTTGTCACTTATATCCTCCACATCATTTATCAGTGCCCCTGTTATGCCATGTCCCCTCCTCCCAGCCTGCACCCATCAGTGTCCCTGTGCTGCCATGTCTCCTCCTCCCATCAGTGCCCCTGTGCTGCCATGTCCCCGCCTCCCAGCCTGCACCCATCAGTGTCCCTGTGCTGCCATGTCTCCTCCTCCCATCAGTGCCCCTGTGCTGCCATGTCTCCTCCTCCCAGCCTACACCTATCAGTGCCCCTGTGCTGCCATGCCTCCTTCCAGCCTGCACCTATCAGTGCCCCTGTGCTGCCATGTCTTCTCCTCCCAGCCTGCACCTATCAGTGCCCCTGTGCTGCCATGTCTCCTCCTCCCAGCCTACACCTATCAGTGCCCCTGTGCTGCCATGTCTCCTCCTCCCAGCCTACACCTATCAGTGCCCCTGTGCTGCCATGCCTCCTCCCAGCCTGCACCTATCAGTGCCCCTGTGCTGCCATGTCTCCTCCTCCCAGCCTGCACCTAACATTGTCCCTGTGCTTCCATGTCTCCTACTCCCAGCCTGCACCTATCAGTGTCCCTGTGCTGCCATGTCTCCTACTCCCAGCCTGCACCTATCAGTGTCCCTGTGCTGCCATGTCTCCTACTCCCAGCCTGCACCTATCAGTGCCCCTGTGCTGCCATGTCTCCTTCTCCCAGCCTACACCTATCAGTGCCCCTGTGCTGCCATGCCTCCTCCCAGCCTGCACCTATCAGTGCCCCTGTGCTGCCATGTCTCCTCCTCCCAGCCTGCACCTATCAGTGTCCCTGTGCTGCCATGTTTCCTCCTCCCAGCCTGCACCTAACATTGTCCCTGTGCTTCCATGTCTCCTACTCCCAGCCTGCACCTATCAGTGTCCCTGTGCTGCCATGTCTCCTCCTCCCAACCTCCGTGTATCAGTGTCCCTGTGCTGCCATGTCTCCTCCTCCCAGCCTCCACCTATCAGTGCAGTGCCCCTGTGCTGCCATGTCTCCTCCTCCCAGCCTCCGCCTATCAGTGTCCCTGTGCTGCCATGTCTCCTCCTCCCAGCCTGCACCTATCAGTGTCCCTGTGCTGCCATGTCTCCTCCTCCGAGCCTCTGCCTATCAGTGTCCCTGTGCTGCCATGTCTCCTCCTCCCAACCTCCGCCTATCAGTACCCCTTTGCTGCCATGTCTCCTCCTCCCAGCCTGCATCTACCAGTGTCTCTGTGCTGCCATGCCTTCACCTTCCAGCCTGCACCTATCAGTGTCCCTGTGCTGCCATGTCTCCTCCTCCCAGCCTGCACCTATCAGTGTCCCTGTGCTGCCATGTCTCCTCCTCCCAGCCTGCACCTATCAGTATCCCTGTGCTGCCATGTCTCCTTTTTTCACCATGCACCTATTAGTGCCCTTGTGCTGCCAAGCTGCCTTCTTCTGCCATGGACCTTTTTTCAGGCTTCTGATGGCCCCTGTGGAGTGTAAGTGACTGCGGGTTTTACCCAGAGCACCTTGAGCTGCCACATGTAGAGAGTGGTGTACAGAACTGACTGGCGGAAAGGATGGGATGACAGGACTGAGTGACTGACTGGACTGTCAAAAAGCGTAGTATGGATGCAGAGGTGCCAAAAGGTTAAAAGTATCTAAAAAGTTTACAACATGAGGAGACAATGGTGGACTTACCTCCAAGCAGACACAAAAATTGCCAATGTGTTTGTCAAATACAACAAGTTTATTTACACATTCTGGGGGACAAAGCAACACATTTCGCAGAGGTTCCTTGCTCTTCTACTGACTACATATGCTATTGCTCCGTTGTTATTGCCTGATGAAGCGGGATCAAACCTGCGAGTCCACCACTGCCTCCTCATGTTTTAAACTTTTTAGAGACTTTTATCCTTTTTGCGTCTCTGTATCCATATTACGCTATATCAAGTCCACCCCCGATGGAGGGGTGTTACCCTCTTTTTTCCTCATCTACGGAGAGCGACTTCTTAATCCTGAATGGGGTCAGGTCTAATCACCCTACCTGCCTATACAGTGGTTGCCTTTGATGTAACCCTGCTTTGTGAGTATAGCTTATTACTCTATCATACTTTAATTTCAACTACCAGTACATACTACACTATATTTGGCTCTCGGTGTCCCTACTCTGTGGACTGTCAAAAAGGATTGCCTGATATAACTGGTAAACAAGACTGGCAGGTCGACTTGCACACTGGCTGGACACCATGCTCATGCATGCTCGCTGTGAAGTGACGATCAGGGCCAGTGGGTCATATAATAACAGACGCCGCTAGTGGAGTCAGGACGCTTAGAGGCTGAAGTGAGATGTGTCACTGGATCCTGGAGAGGTGAGGCACCTTTCCGCTCTACTCGCAACTCACCTGGCAGTTAAGGGCTCATAACGGGTTTCCGAGAGGCCCACGGCAGGCCCTTTTATAAGCAGGTAATCCCTCAAGACCCAAGGCAATTACCTTGGTTGCCTTGTGGATAATCCAGTCATGTCCTTGTGCTGTCATTCCTCCTCTGTCCAGTCTGTACCATGTATACAAACGGCTCCCTACTCCACCCTACTTAGTAATTAGTACGTCGTGTGTGTGTGTGTGGGGGGGGGGGGGGGGGGGCAGTTGTGTCCACAGAGACAAGCCCATCTTTCACCCTGCTGCATGGACAGTCTTGTTACTTGTCACTGGGTTCCAATGGTGTAGGGTGGAGAAGATGTCACAGAGCACTTGGATTGTAGCCAAAGAACAGAGAGACAACTTTGAATTTATTTGAATGTAAAAACAACTTTAATATTAAAAATTCTGTATGCCTTAGAGAGGAAGAAATTCAGGAACGACGTTATGCTTGCATAATAATGGTAGCTAAAATGGTGGTTTGAGGAAATCTACAGCTTTATTTACACTGCCTCTGAATCAGGTGTAAATTCTTTAGTTGTCGTTAGATAATGAACTCTTGTGTTTGCATCCCTGTCTGATCTCTGCGTAAGGTGACATTCGGCCTCCTGTGAAGTCGCGTTCCAGCGTGGGGATCAGTGCCGCGGACTGATAATGGATGGGGCATGTCAGGGCGGGGGGGAAAGGTACTTTGTGCCTACTATAATAGACCAGATGAGGTAAGGATGCCGGCTCAGTCACACAGCCTGGGAAGTGTCACTCAGTGGGTGTGGACCACTGTCAGTGTTACCATGGAAACCTTTAAAACACAAACATGCAAAATTCCTCCAGGAAAGTTAAATATTCACTAAACCAGTATAGTGGCATTCTTATTTCATATTTAAATTAAAAACGCAGTAGATGACTTAGATGACTTGGATGAAGGAATTACAGAGCATCCCCAGGTGACAGGGAGAAGAAATGGATTGCCAATGCTAGGCCCTATCCATTCACATAAGTCATCCAATAATTCATATAACCGATGGCATGCAAATGCAATCTGATTTCAAGAAGCAAGCATGTGTGCTTTAGGGTGGGCCTCCCCTCTTGAAGGGTACCTGTACAAAAAATATAACCTGTTGGCCATATCTGGGGCTTTATCCATGCCCCAATAAGCTATGTGGCCCCTCAGCTTTGCTGGCTTTCCCTCCATCTTGTTGCTGTTCCCCTGTTCAAAACTCTAACAGAACCCAGTCAGAACAAGTGCACATCCTGTCCTCTGGGCGCTTCTCCTCCACAACCCCTTCATTTGTTGGCTGATGGTGTAATGGTTAAGGGCTCTGCCTCTGACACAGGAGACCAGGGTTCGAATCTCGGCTCTGCCTGTTCAGTAAGCCAGCACTAATTCAGTAGGAGACCTTTGGCAAGTCTCCCTTACACTGCTACTGCCAATAGAGCGTGCCCTAGTGGCTGCTGCTCTGCTCTGGCGCTTTGAGTCCGCAAGAAGAAAAGCGCAATATAAATGTTATTTGTCTTGTCTTGTCTTGTCATTTCCGCATCAGGCACTCCTGTGGCCATGGCTCCCTTTTGTGTACAAACACGGCCGTACTGCGCATGCGTGAGTACAACCACGCTTACACAGGAAGCTGAAGCCACTCATGCTACTGCGCAGCCATACTCGCGATTGCATAGCACGGCTCGTGCACAAGGGGAAACATGGTTGCAAATTACAAAAGGGACCATCCAAAGGGTTCACCTTTTTTAGTTAAGTATCCAATTTTTTTTAAACAGTTTTTGACCTTTGCTGTGCTTAAAGACTGGGTTTCACTGTTTCCCCAAGGTTAATCTTATTATTATAGCGCCAACATCTTCCACAGCACTGTAAAGACTATATTGTCTTGTCACTAACTGTTTCAATCTAATCCCTACCATAGTCATATGTCTATGTATGTATCGTAGTCTAGGGCCAATGTAATGTATTGGGTGGTGTATGTATCACAGTCTAGGGCCAATTTTTAGTAGGAAGGCAACTAACTTATCACTACAGTATGTTTTTGGGATGTGGGAGGAAACCAGAGTGGCCAAGGAAACCCATAAAAACTCAAGAGGAGCATACAAACCCTTTGCAGATAGTGCTCTGGCTGGGATTTTAACCCGGGGACCCAGTGCTGCAAGGCAAGAGTGCTAAGCACTACGCTAATATATTTTCTGTTACTATATTTGAACAATTAAAAAGAAACCATTGCCAAGGCTTGAACGTTATACCAATCAGTAGCTGATACGTCCTTTCCCATGAGAAATCTTTACCTCTTCTTGAACAGATCATCAGAGGGGTCTGTACGGCTGATATTGTGGTGAGTCCCCTCCCACAGTGTGATGTCAGGGCCATGGTCCTGACAGTTTCCTGTCTGTGAGCCTTGCTGCATTGTGGGAAATAACAGCTGTTTTCAACTGCCAAAACAGCATAATCTCTTTCCACAGACATCACCTGCCAGCAGTAAAAATGTCGCCATGTGATAGGTGTCAGAATGTAAATCAGGGGAAGGAAATATTTTACAATGGGCAAACACAGACTAAACCATTTATGAATAATTATTTAAAAAATTAAGCATTTTTTTCATTGTTGTTTTCAGTGGAGTTCCTCTTTAATACAGAGTTCATGGTATGTTTATAGAGTGGGGTATATACTGTAGCACTGTATTAGCTAGGCCTTTTTTTAACATTGTGTCTCAAGCAACCAGAAAGGTCGGTGCTGGGTGACCGCAACTCTACTGTAATTAATTTAAAATGATCTATGAAATGTATACAGCGATGAAAATGTTTGCCTTATGTAATGCAAGCGTACATCCCCGCAGAGATGGGTGGATTTGCCAGCTGTGACATGTGACACAGCTCCTCAGCTGTGTGTATGTGACTGTTTGCTTGGAGTTGCCAGGGACCTGGAGAACAAACCTTGAAGTGTGGGAATGATGAGAACCTGCCCTGCTAGGTCCATACCACACCTGTAACACGCAGGGCCCGTCCTGAGCAGGGGAGGTCTGCCACAAATTGGGATAATCGCCTAATCTCTGCATCAAAGGCACCCGTTGTGAGTCACTCTGCTCATCTTTTCACAAGCAGCTCAAACAACACTCAAGCAGAAAAAAAGGAGGAAAAAAAAAATCAGTTTTGTTTTTGAGACACATATCACAAAGCTGTGTCTTAGAAATCTGCTTCCGGAGCCATTGCGGTGTAACAATAGCCTCTGTAACCCTTACAATTGCAGGGGGCCCGAGAGCTGTGGGATCCACTTTTTTCCACCTGCATGCAGAGTAGCGCAGGATATTTACCTTCAGTGCTGTGGGTCCCCTCTCTGCTTCACAGCTGCACACTCTCTACTGACATTTATCGGCTCTCGATCACGTCTGACGCAGCACTGGAGCAGGTGAATATCAAACTGCCCCCTGCGCTACTGAAACTGCCCCCGACACACCCCTAGTTGCTCATCCCATAAAGATTTCATAAGAATATTATGTTTTATCTATTCAGCAGTGAGTACTGGTTAAGGGCTCTGCCTTTGACATGGGAGATCAGGGTTCGAATCCTGGCTAGGGCCAATACCTATTCAGTAAGGAGTTCAAGGCAAGACTCCCTAACACTGCAGGGTGGCCTCCTGAGCGCGTCCCAGTGGCTGCAGCTCTTGAGCGCTTTGAGTCCAACAGGAGAAAAGCGCTATAAAAATGTTCGGATTATTATTATTATTATTATTCAAACCACACTGGTCCTTTCTATCCTGGTCCATTTTTCTTCATTTTAACACTTGAAAACAAGAAATAGATCAATTTGAAGGATGAGAATAAAGTTTGTCAATAAAACAAATTTTTTCAGTGGAAAAATACATATACATCAATCCTGACAGAGGGACTAATGAACGAGAAACGGGGACGGGGATAGGGTTTCCAAAGAGGGACTGTTCCTCCAAAAGAGGACCAGTTGGGAGCCAGCTATGGGGCTCCATTCACAAAGCGGTGCTAACCCAGTTAGAGACTTTGAGCGTGATAACCATTGCACCACGCTGGTGAAAAGCCAGTTTAGGTGTGATAAGTTGGTGCTATAGTTATCACGCCTAAACTTATCACGCCTAAACTTATCACGCCTGAACTTATCACGCCTGAACTTATCATGCATGCCTAAACTTATCACGCCTAAACTTATCACGCCTAAACTAAGTTTAGGTGTGATAAAGAGCTTTTCACCAGCGTGCTAACTGTTAGCACCACTTTGTGAATCAAGCCTATGGTACCAACACCCACAGAAGGGGAGCAATCCTAACAGGGATAGACCACTATACTTAGTTTTGATTCAATTTCTCTCTTCAGGCATACTCTATGAATGGGAGAAACTTGCTACTGACTTTGCATACACACACTGGCGTAACTACAAATCATGCCCCCCTCCCCTCTCCCAGAAAAACTTTGATGGGGCCCCCCAATGCTCATACCTTTCCCTTGTGTGTACCCCTGTGACTCTCACAGCCTGGGGAGCCTCCTTGCAGGGCCATAAGTGTGGACATCATAATCTTCACACCTATAACAAATGTAGCCACAAAAACACCTGATCTGAAGGATGGAGCCCTTTATCAGAGGGAGTGAAGTAGTAGTTGCCCCCCCCCCCTCCCCTGCTGTCGCAGGGACTGCTCCCCTGTAGTTACCCCCTTGCATATGCACCTACTGGCTATCAGTTTGCTATAACTTCAATAAAGTTTTACAGTAAATGGCCAGACATTTCCCAGGTAACATCTGCTTCTGTACTACAGGGAAGGGAGCCCAAAGGAATTCATGTAAGACAAAAGACCACCATTTGCTTCATCTGAGTTTGAATCTGGTAGAGATTTTCACCATTTTAGCCAAGAAGTTTTGGATCAGGGTGATACTATTTATTGGCTAACTTGAAAGAAAAAGACTAAGCTTACGGCCAATCAGCCTTCTTCAGACCCGAGAGTGGGAGCTACGGGCACAGGAAAGCCACAGTGTATTACCCACAAGCAAATGGAGAGATTGACAGATTCATCAGAAACCTCAGAGAAGCACTTCAGACTGCAGACCTTAGTGGAAAATCTTGGAAAGTTTTTACCACAGAGTTCTTAACATAACTACAGAGAAATGCCACATGCAAGTACCCAGTCACCCCCAGCTAAAACAGGGCACACAAACGGGCACTACAGTACATGCTGCAGATACACAACATACTGTCCCTCTCTCTTAATAAGGGTGGTAAATACCAACAATGCAATAGTAAGGCGTGTACTATTTAGAAGCAGGAGGCAAGAGAAGAGTATTTTCTGCCTGAACTCTGGTTGGAGTTGGACCACTATCCTGAAAATTGTAAACTTCCAGATTAAAAGAAACTATAAATTACCTTTCTCCTATGTTCCAATCACTTGCAGTAGGCAGTAAAGTTTTGACAGATCTGAAAAATGTTGGACTAGTCCATCTCCTCTTGGAGGAGTTTCATGATTTTCCTTATTTGTAAAAGCCCTTACTGAATAGCAGTTGCTCAGTCTAACTCCCCAAATAGTGTCCAGAGTAGGCAGGCTGGCCCACATCTTTATTTAGATCTTTTCCAAGGATTGTTTTTGCATAGGATAAAGGAGATACTGAGAATCCCACCATGGTTGACTAGTCCAAAACCTGTCAGATCTGTCAGATTTTTACTGCCTAATGTAAGCACCTGCAACATAGGAGAAAAGTTATTTACAGTGCATTTTACTCTGGGAGAAATGTACTTCTTAAACGTGTGTGTACACATTTATTTAAAGTTGACAATTTATTGCGATGATAGCCCTTTAAGTATCCTGGTTTTGCTGAAACAGGCTGGCAACCAGGAGTGCTTTTTGATTGCAACTACATGAAGCTGAATGTCAGCATTTGTAACTCCACATGTCGTCTTTGAAATGCAGTGGTGTTACACAGTGGCAAAAGAGGTGCATCTCCATATAGCTGAGGATGCGCTCACATGTGACTTAGGGGAAGGGGGGGGGGGGGACTCTCCATGGCTGTACTAAGCACTAGAAAGCACAGGAGCGATTAATCCACCACTGTCAGCCTCCCATGTGAAGGAGGCCTTAGAGTGACATGGCAGTAATGAGGATGTTATATGAACTGTCTGAATAAGCATATGGAATGCTAATCATTTTGCACCTGCTAGGCAGGACTTTACAGGCATTCCATTTGAGAAAGTACATTTTCCTACCTTTGACTTCAGCATCACTAGTGACACAGGAACTGAGACTATGGCCTTGATTCATAGAGCACAGTACGGTAAATGTAAAGTGCTTGGTAAATCACTGCATTCAGTATTTTAGACTTTTGTGTGCTAATTCATAAAAATGTTCACAGGTGCGGTAGAAGTTTGGTAATCTACCGTCTTTAGTAGACAAAACTCTGTGCAGAAACAGCATTACATTAGTAAGAGGCATCCTGATATCCCTTTAGATGTACATGTTTTGCTATACTGTTTGTTATACTGCCTCTGCAAGCTTTGAATCCTTCTATTAGGGCCCGTTTCCACTATAGCGTTGCGGAATCGCCGGCGAATCACCGCAGGCAAATCACATGCGGGTGCGATTCCGCATGCGTTTTTGCAGCGATTTCGCATGCGATTTCGCATAGGTTAGGGTGATGCGATTTTAACCATGTCACTGCCTGTGTGAATTAACATGGGTACCTATGCGAAATTGCATGCGGATTTGCGGCAAAAAGCGCATGGGGAAAACGCATGCGATTTCCCTATTAAATACATTGCGTGCGATTCGCCTGCATTCCACACGCAGGCGAATTCTGAGGGCTGTGCCATGCAGAAAAATCCTGCACAGAAAAACACACAGCAAAACTGACAAGTGGAAACAGGCCCATCCACTTGTATTGGCTGTGCGAATCTGCATGCGGGCAACGCATGCGGATTCGCGATAGTGGAAACGGGCCCTTTCTTAACATTTTATTTATCTGCCACAGCTTAGATGAACTTCCAGGAGACTTTACACATGCCTTGCTTCACATGCCCTGCCCTGGTACATTACTACCTGCTAGGCACTTTTGGGCACTCCAGATGGAAAATGGGTGTGGCCATGCACCAGAATGTGGGTGTGGTCATGGGTGGAGCCAAATTTACATGAACTTAACAGCAGTCTAAGTAGGCTCACCCAAAAAAATGTTGAATGAAGCCCCCTCTCCATTAATGCAAAGTACAGGAAAATGAATACTTACCTATTGGAAATTTTCCTTTTCTGGTGCATTTCCAAGGCAGCATACTTTGGGCTTGATTCACAAAAGAGTGCTAACTGTTAGCATGGCCGTTTTACCGCGAATTTTTGCGTTTGTGCGCGATTGCAAATTTTTGCGTGCAAACGTGAATTTTCACGTGAAATCGTAAACGTTTTCGCGCGAAAAATTGTGTTTGAGCGCGAAAATGTTTAATTGCGCGTGAAAATTCGTGATCGCCCGCACGCGCGAAAACAGCCGTGCTGACAGTAAGCACTCTTTTGTGAATCAAGCCCTATGAGTTCTGGCCCATAGTATGCTGCCATGGAAGCACCAGGGAAACCTAGATCTGTACATCAGTCCTGAAAGAGGGACAAATGAGTCAGAAAGAGCGTAGAAGGATTTGGTTCCCAAAGAGGGACTGTCCTTCCAAAAAAAGGGACAGTTGGGAGCTATGCAATAGATGATATAGTTGGCAAGTATTTATCAATGTTTGCAATGCAGTATTCCTGTGATAATTTCATTTACAAGGAAGATACCTTTTACGTGTGGGGTGGCAGGAATGAAGGCTGCAGTGCGTCATGGATGTGTCAAAGTGCACATTTTTTATTTTTACTTCCAAGAAATGTCTATTAGTAAAAATAGCTCCAGTGACTCAACGGTAATAATCATACATGGCTGGACTCTCAGGTAAGCAAGAAATAATTCAGGGATTCACAATAAATAACAGTCAGGGCCCTTTCACACTGGGGTGGTGGGGGGCACATCAAACTGCATAATGCTGGGGGGGCTCTTCTGGCTACCTAATAATGGGGGCGCCTATGGTTACCTAATATTGTGTGGCACCTCTGCCTACCTAATACTAAAGATTACCTCTGCCTATCTACTACTATTTGGGTGGAACCTCTGGCTACATAATACTGTTGGGGGCACCTCTTGCTATCAAATAGTATTTGGTGGCACATCTGGCTGCCTAATACTGGGGTGCTTCTCAATCTAATACTATTTGGGGAGCATTTATGGCCACCTTCTACTGGGGGGCAGCCCTGGCTGGCACCTCTAGCTACCTCATACTATTTGAGGTATCTCTCTGACTAGCTAATAGTGGGGGTACCTCTAGCTGCCTAATCCTTGGGTGGAAAGGGGGGGGGGGGGGGGGGGTTACAGGCAGCTAGCTACATAATACTATTAGAGGGCACATCTGGCTACCTAATACTGATATCTAGAGACAGATTCTTGTATCTGGAGGCACCTGCAGCTTGAGGTACATAGCTGCTTTATTCATTTATCTGGAGGCATATACTGTAACTACTAGTATCCATGTGCCTCCAGGTAAAATAATTATTTTATCTGGCTGGAGATATGTAACGTCTTAATTCTGTTCTTCCTTTTTTTATCAGGAGGCATTTGACTACTTAATTATCTTAAATGGATGCATGTGACTACTTAAAGGAGTACTGTAAACCCCCCCCCCCCCCCCCCCCCAAAAAAAAATAAAAAAATAAAAACTGTACTGTTAAAAAAGAAAAAAAAACAAAAAACAGCCCCCCACGCAGGAAGCTCCCGGTGACATCAGGCCAGGGCCGTGCAAGGGCAGTAGCTTGCAACATTAAAGTTGCAGATACTGGAAGTGAGCCGCGGCAGGGGACCAGAGCACTGTTTTGTAGCGGCGCAGGCACAGGACGTCTGCAGGGGGCCAGTAGAAGCTCCAGGTAAGTTCACCGCCGTGTCCTCTTGCGTATGCTGGCATTTTCACTGCTATGGTGCTGACCTAGAAGTAACCCAGAAGTACGGTACTTCCAGGTCAGCGCCATAGCAGTTAAAATGCCGGCTTATACAGAAGGACAAGGTGGCGGAATGGGAAAGCTGATAGGGTGGAAAAGACAGCAAAGGGAACCTGGAGTAGGTGAGGTATGCTGTGGGGTGATTAGAGGCATTCCTAGAGAGGATAACTGCCACTTCCTCCCCACCCATATTTGACGTTCTAGTCAGTCGAAAATTTGAACTGAGATTGAACTGAGTGAATGGTGCTGTGACATATGTTACGGCACCATTCACAAAACTGCACTAAAAACAATCAAACCCCATCTCAGTTCAGGGGTACTTTAATTTTTATTATTTTTTTTTTTTTTTTGTGGAGATGTGATTACTTAATTATTTTCTTTAAAGAGAGTCTGAAGCGAGAATAAATCTCGCTTCAGACCTCAGTTAGCAGGGGCATGTGTGCCCCTGCTAAAACGCCGCTATCCCGCGGCTTAACGGGGGTCCCTGATCCCCCAAATCCCCTCCGTAATGCGGGGGAGCGCTTCCTGGTTGGGGCAGGGCTAACTGCCGCAGCCCTGCCCCACGCGCGTCTGTTAGCGCGTATCTCCGCCTCTCCCCCGCCCCTCTCAGTCTTCCTTCGCTGAGAGGGGGGGGGGAGAGGCGGCGATGCGCCGCTGACAGACGCGACTGGAGGCAGGGCTGCAGCCGTTAGCCCTGCCTCCAGGAGCGACCAAGTCTGCGACCAAGTGTCGCAGTGGGGGGTTTGGGGGTCAAGGGACCCCCGTTTAGCGGCGCTATTGCAGCGGTTTAGCAGGGGCACACGTGCCCCTGCTAACTATGAGCTCTGAAGCGAGATTTATTCTCGCTTCAGAGTCTCTTTAAGGCATATAGCTAGCTACTGTATTCTTGTACTTAGGGTGCCCATGGCTACTTATGGCATGTATCTGGGAGCATAGAGGCTTTTAAGTTCTTGTATCTTGGGAATTCAGCTGCCTAATTCTGGTATCTGGGCACCACACAGCTGTCTGATAGCATTTGTGGGGTCTGCAGATAAAAGACAGACTCTCTGGCAAGTTGGAAGATCGGGGTACTCAATCAAGTTGGAAGATCTCCAATAGGCAATAGGAGACTGCAATTTATTATAATAAATTGCAGACTACTTTTGCCTACTGGAAATTCCCCAACTTGCTTGAGTACCCCTTCACCCAATAAACTTTTCATCCTACCTAATAAAACCCCACTGTCCCTGCATCCCCTGTCCCTATGTCCGTGCTTTTTGCCAGGGCTCATGCGCGGCACATGGACGTTACAAACAGGAGGACGAGGGCAAGGGGGCGGCCGTTGGTATACGTGGCGAGGAGCGCGGCCGCGTGCACAGCGGGGAGCGCGCCCATGCATGCGGTGGGGAGCGCGGGCGCCCTTGGGAAGGGGTTCGCGTCCCAGCCCTAGCGTTCATTTTTTTTATTGGGCGGGCTAATTAACTAGTACTTCAGTAATACATTACTACCTGAAAGCTGCAATGGTAAATAAAATAATCGCTCTGCCTCAGGCCGATATGGTCTTAATCTGGGTCTGCTGCAGATGAGCTGGCGGTAGATGCTGAGTCGTGCACAGTCTGGCCATTCTTCCTTCTGCCTCATTTAGCATCCCATTTCCATGGCAACCACGTCACGTGACATAACATTACTACATAGCGGGTGGTAGACACACTGTGGGTGCTGTTCATTAGAAGTGAAGATGCAGCCATCACAGGTGAGTCCGTACCTACAGCAGGTTGTGCATTGTGGTTTGCATCTATTACTGCTGTCTTGTGGGGGGAAAAGATCATAAATGCCTGAAATTGGGCAAGTATCAACTGAGGCAGCTTGACATGAAAGAGGGGTTGCTGCAGCCTGCATATGGTAGAGGAAGCTGGAAATGCAAACGGGACAACACATGAAAATGCGGGGCTGCTGCTCAAGAAAGCTATACATGGATGTTAGACATGGTGCACCTATTTCTGGTGCCTTGAGGGAGGGGGTCTTTTTTAAAATTTCAGCATTGCTCCATTAAACATCCTCTGCACAGCCCTGTAATCTCTTATGTTTAAGTAAACTCAAGTTGCACCTTTTTACAAAAAACAAACAAACAAACAAACAGACCTGCTACCTGATCCGAGGTACTCCCCTGGTCAGGTAGCGTCAATTACTGCTGCTCCTACGTCCCACAATTGCCGACTTTTGGTTGAAAAAAAACCCAAACATGGCTGCGACCCCTGGTGTCACAATGCAGCAGCTCTGGCACTGCATGCCTCAACACAGAGCAGGGAGGCGGGGGAGCGTCATGGTAGCGGCGGGGGAGAGGCAGAGCTGCCCAATTAAAGCTGGGGAAGTGGTGTTCCTAACTTCAGAGTGGGCATTTGGCAAGAGTGCCTCTCCTGCAAGGGACACCCTTGCTCCCTGTTAGCTGCCGACAAGCTGCTCGTCGCCAGTTTTTGGGGTGACAGTGCGGCGTAGGGGAGGCAGAGAGTGGCGCAGGTGGAGGGAGATTAGAGGTATGTCATGGAGCAGGGGACATGCCTCTGTGTCCTACCTGCACCCCCTCCCCCGCACCGCCTCAGGCACAATTTCTAAACATAAAGTTGTTATCTCTAGGAGCTGTTAACTAAGCTACTTGTTGCCTGACTCCTTCAAATAACACAAGTCGAGTAGCTGGCTACTGAAGGAGTTTCGTCTCAATTCACCAAGCTTTATCGAACGTTTGATAATTTACCTCATGAGTAAAATCTAGTTTTGAATTCAGTAAGGTGTTATAGATGTATTGGATGTTTTATCGATAAAACATTCAATAAATATATAATACCTTAGTGAATTAAAAATTAGATTTTACCCATGAGGTAAATTATCAAACGTTTGATAAAGTGTTTGATGAAGCTTAGTGAATTGAGGCCTTTGAGGGTTGTTGCAGCTAACAACAACAACATTATTAAAAATGTTATTCCTATTCAGTGCAAGACTGTAACCCCTTCATAGAGTTCTCCTTTAACCCTCTAGATCTCACCAAGTGTTCTTGGATGGAGTGACCCCTTTAAGAGCAGTTGTGGCACAGCTGGCCAGGCAGCATTGGCATGCGCTCAGGCGATGTGTCACCAAGTTTGGCTGCAGTATTATTGTGTGTTTGCTGTTGCTGCCAGGGCGGTGTAGGCAGGGAAGTTGTGACCCTCATTAGATGAGGATGCTTCATTTCCTGCAGAAGGGAAATCCATGGGGTACAGGGCACGTAAAGCTCCGCATTGCTCCATCCATGGCACAGAGGGCTTTCTGCACTTCACACTTGCTCATGCAATGGAACGGCTGTGACTATCTGGGTGACCAATGCAGCTGTCAGCCATTCCTGCAGAGACAGGCAGAAGTCTGCCAGACCTGTCAGCTGACTCGCCTCCGCTTTCATGTTTACCCTCACCTGAAATTAATATCCAGAGGTTAACAGCAGTACTTAACGAGCATGTGACACACTGGGGATGCTCAGAGTGACTCTGTTGTGCGTGAGTCATTGGGATGGGATGTGCGCTGGCAGATGGCCAACAACAAACATAAATGTTTTCTCGCCCTGGGGCGACACGTGAACACCAACGAATCGAGCAACAATTGTTGTTTTGTAAGAACTTTATTGATCTCATGTTGGGCACACATCTCTGGGGATCCCCTCCCAAATCTTCCTGGGTATCCCTTTCCATAAACTGGCACAATGCCTCTTTTTTTTTTCCTTTTCCCACCCCGCCTCCACCTGTGACTCTGGTACTATGAAGGTCTTATAAACCTAGTTCAGGCAGGCATAGTTTTTTCTTTTTTTTTATAAGCATTTAACAGAACAGTGGTTTTTTTTTTTTTATGGCTCTTTCTGTAGCAGATGTCCTAGAACGGCACATGATGTGTGTCATCAGCTGGTAGATTTGCAGGGCTCCGATTTGCTGGCAAAGATCATGTGTCACTTCTGTGTCCCATTTAAAGCAAACCTGAAGTGATTTGTAAATAAAATAATGTTGTTTTGTAAGAACTTTATTGATCTCATGTTGGGCACACATCTCTGGGGATCCCCTCCCAAATCTTCCTGGGTATCCCTTTCCATAGACTGGCACAATGCCTTTTTTTTTTCCTTTTCCCATCCCGCCTCCACCTGTGACTCTGGGTCTATGAAGGTCTTATAAACCTAGTTCAGGCAGGCATAGTTTTTTCTTTTTTTTATAAGCATTTAACAGAACAGTATGCTCCCGCATGTGCACTACAGAGCCGCCTGTGCTCCTGAAGACTTCCGAAAACTCCTGTGGGAAAGAGAGCAGTCTCTGACCCATCATTTGGAGACTGCTAACTGGGGAGGCAGCACTGTAATGAGGGGGCCAGCAGAGGAAGGGGAAGGCTCTATAGAACACAGAGCCTCCCCCCCTCTGTTTTTTTTTTTTTTTTTGTACTTCAAAATAGTTTCAGGCTCACTTTACGCTTAAAGTAATTCCTGTAGAGAAAAAAAAAAAGCCCCTGGGGGGCTCCTACCTCAGAAGGGGGAAGGCTCTGCATCCTGATGAGCCTTCCCCCATCTCTCTGCACCAGCCCAATCCAACGCAGGCAGCCCCAACATCAGACAACAATAACATTTACCTTTTTTTTCCGGCACATGCACTTAAGCCCAGTTGGGTCCACGCTGCTCTGCAGGCACAGAAGGCCTGTGCAATAGAGCGGACTCGATCAGGCTCTGCTATTCCCGTCGGAGCCCGAGCAGAGCCACTACTGCACCTGCGCTAGGCTCCTGACAAGCGGATCTCCATGGGTCCCAGTGCTGGATCCCTTCTGGAGAGGAGGTAAGCACCTCTCTAAGGCATTTTTTTTTCACGACAAGTACACTTTAAGGGTCCGTTTCCACTATCACGAATTCGCATGCGTTGCCCGCATGCGAATTCGCATAGCCAGTACAAGTGGATGGGACTGTTTCCACTTGTCCGTTTTCCTGAACGTTTTTCTGTGCAGAAAAAATCTGCACGCTAGGGCCCTCAGAATTCGCCTGCGTGTGGAATGCAGGCGAATCGCACGCGATGTATTTAATAGGGAAATCGCATGCGTTTTCCCCATGCGTTTTTGCCACGAATTCGCATGCGATTTCGCATAGGTACCCATGTTAATTCACACAGGCAGTGACATGGTTAAAATCGCATCACCCTAACCTATGCGAAATCGCATGCGAAATCGCGGCAAAAAACGCATGCGGAATCGCACCTGCATGCGATTTGCCTGCGGTGATTCGCCCGCGATTCCGCAACGCTATAGTGGAAACGGGCCCTAAAGCAAAACTGAAGTGAAAATAAACGTATGAGATGAATAATTCTAGGTGTTTTACTGAAGGTGTATATAACACAAAACGGAGTCTCCTATTTGTATGTTAAGTTTAGAGTACCAAGTGTGAAACATGTAAAACCTGTAATGTAATGCTCTCTGTTAATGCTGCCAGGATTGGCAGATAGTTAATATGTTACCTGCTCACCTTTAAATCGTTTGACGTGTGAAGTTTCCCCCCAAAAAACGCTAGTGTTTTTTTTCCGAAGCTCTGTGACCACTTCCACTTGCCTTCACCCAGATTGGTGGAGGTGGCCACAGAGCTTCGGAGATACTTTGGCCAGGGTTGCAGAGTTTCTGACATCTAATGATATATTAAAGAACAAGTGACACCCATGCTAATCTAGAAAAAAAAGCACATATTTAAGTAGATAAATACTAGTTCTACGTACATAACAGATGTGTTGCACTGTCCACGTTATGATTCCTGTAAATTCCTGTGATTCCTGTGAATTTTATGAAGGAAAAGCAGAGAATCCTATTCTAGACAGTTTCCATCTTGGTTACCTTTGACCTTCTGACATCATTTCCTCCCTCTTTTTTTTTCTCCTCTTGCTAATAGTGTATTCGTTACCCACCCTCCTCCCAAGGTCTTCAGACACTTCCACTGAGGTCTGAACTAGGAAGTGCACTGTCTTATGTCATTAGAAGGAGGGGCAAATAAAGGGAAGAGGAGGATTATATTATAGATAAAAAGACCCCCCCCCCCCCCCCCCAGCATGCAACTGTTTGGCAATAGCAATTTATGGGCCAGTGTCCGTAAGGTATGTGATAACTCCAAACCATAGCAGCAGAAAAAGTTTTGAAAGTTTTGAATGCAGAATTAGCATCTTTATCACTTAATACACTCAGACCAGTTGCTGTTAAAATTTGATTTTTATGGTGACAATCCCGCTTAAACGCAGAGCCTTACAGAATGAATGACCTTTTGAAGTTTCTAGCGTTAAACCCTTATCTCAAACTTTTTCTCTTTTTCTCACTCTTTTATCCCTCTTTTGGCTTCTATTTACTTTTCAGGAAACAGATTGAAATCTAGCTTTTTAACACACGCAGCGCAAAAAATCAGAAAGTAGATTTTGACAATTTCTTAGTAGGGTTAGTACTATATGAACTTAAAGGACTTCCGAGGCCACAACATAAATGCACTTTTACTTACCTGGAGCTTCTTCCTTCTTCCATCCCCTAAAAGTCATTTGTGTCCCTCATCGTAGCTCCCTTCGTCTCCGTGGTCCCGCAGGAGCCACCCCATGATTGCTGTGAGCCAGTCACAGCAATCACATTTCTAAAACGGCACAGATGGATCTGGTCTTAAAGGGGCCATAGTCGTCCAGTCCTGAAGTGGTTAAGGGGTAATATTTGTAATTTATACCTTTTTTGATATTTTTTTTTTTATCTTTTAAAAGATAAGCTGCAAACCATCACCTATTGGAATAAGTCAGGAGAGAAGAAGATACGTTATTTGCATTACATATGTAAGGGGAATTGTGTTCTCTAAAGACAACAGAAACTGCCATCCGCCTGCTCATAATAGTTTCACAGATGGTAATGTAAATAAACCACAACCCATAAGTCAATTTAAACTCACTCCATGATACAGTGTATTTAGCAGCAGAAATGTTTCAGCAATCTTTCAAGGCAGGTTATATCCTAGGGTATTCAAATCTCATAATTTATACTTTCATTTAGCAATTCCTACAAGTAGAAAAGTTCAGAGACAGTGAAGGTGTATTGTGGTGATTTTAGCATTCCGTACAACCACCTTAAAGGGTACATGAGGGCAGGGAAAGGATTGCAGCTTTACTTACCTGGGGCTACTTCTGGCCCCTAGAAGTCTGTGTCCGTCACCATATTTCCGCTGTCGTCCAGTCTTCTGCTGTCCCCTCCGTAGTGTCCGATGACCCGACTGGGTCTGTGGATTCAGCGCATCTCCAGTGCACACGCGGATGTATGCACGTGCCGCTTGAGCGAGTAGACAAGCTGCAGCATGTACGCACCCACCCATATGCAGGAAGCCGCCTGGTGGTGCTCCTTCTCTTCCCCATATACAGTAGCTTCCCTAGTGTGGTTCCTGCTCCCTCCCCAATATAGCTTCCTAGATTTCTAATGGTTCCTCCCCTCCCTCCCCAATATAGCTTCCCTGGTGTCTAATGGTTAACCCTTTCTTCCCAATATAGCTTCCCTTGTGTATAATGGTCCTCCCCCCCCCCCCCCCTTCATATAGCTTCCCTGGTGTCTGATTCCCCTCTCCTTCCCCAAAATAAATTCTCTGGTGTCTAATGGTTCCCCCTTCCTCCCCAATATAGCTTCCCTTGTGTATAATGGTCCTTCCCCCCGCCCCCCCCTTCATATAGCTTCCCTGGTGACTGATTCCACTCTCCTTCCCCAAAATAAATTCTCTGGTGTCTAATGGTTCCCCCTTCCTCCCCAATATAGCTGCCCTGGTGTCTAATGGTTCCCCCTTCCTTCCCAAATTTAGCTGCCCTGGTGTCTAATGGTGACCCGGGTTCCCCCTTCCTCCCCAATATAGCTGACCTGGTGTCTAGTGCTTCCCCCTGCCTCCCCACAGTAGATTCCCTGGTGTATACTGATTAAACCCTTCCTCCTCAACATACCTACCCTGGTGTTTAATGTTTCCCCCCTACCTCCCAAATATAGCTACCCTGGTGTCTAATGGCTCCCCCTTCCTCCCCAATATAGCTTTCCTGATGTTTAGTGCTTCCCCCTGCCTCCCCACAATAGCTTCCCTGGTGTCTATTGGTTCTACCCTTCCTCCCCAACATAGCTACCCTGGTGTCTGATGGTTTTCCCCTCCCTCCCTAATATTACTTCCCTGGTGTCTAATGGTTCCGCCCTCCCCAGTATAGCTTCACTGGCAGTGTGTAGTACCCCCCCCCCCCCATCCTGTGCTCTCCAGTATATGCAGAGTAACGTCACAGCTGTTCTTCTGCTTATCTCCCCTCCCCTGGGTTCCAACAATGTACATCCATCCATTACAGCTCCCCGCTTGCTTTGCTGGAAATGTTACCGTGGTGTATATATGTGTTATATGATTGATTACCGTCCAGTATGCTGATCAACTTAATTTAATAAAAATTCCATTTTAAATTTTGTAATGCGCTTTCAGACTTTAAACTCACTCTGCTTTGTTGGGCCCAAATTGCTTATTTAAACGTTCATTACAACTGAACCTTTTAAAGGACCACTGCCGCGAAAAGTAAAACGAGCCACACATTACTTTTCTCCTATGTTGCTGTCACAGTAGGTAACAGAACTGACAGGTTTTGAACTAGCCATTCTCCTAATGGGGGGTTCTCAGGGATTCCTTTATTTACAAAAGCACTTAGTAAATGGCAGTTGCTCCGTCCAACTGCCAAAAAAAAGAGTACGATGAGCAGGGAGTCTGGCCAGCCTCCTACCTAATAATCCCCCTGTGTCCCTGCATCCTCCTCCTGTGTGTCCCTGTGTCCGTGCTTTTGCGTACCACACATGCGCGGCACGCAAGTGGCAGTTAGAGCAGGAGGAGGACTAGGCCAGTAGGGGCGGGCGTGTGCGCGCATGGTCCGTGAGCGTGTGCGCGGGGGTGCAACGCCTATGAGGGTGAAAGGCAGTGCCAGGGACACAGCCAGAGCCTAGTGCCCATTTTTAAATGGGCCTTAGGCCTAGTTTTTGTATAAATCTTTTTCAGGGAGTGTCTTTATAAAGAGTAAAAGGCCATGCTCAGAATCCCCTATGGAGAGATGGACTAGCCCAAAACATGTTGGTAATGTCAGATTTCTACTACCTACTGTAAGTGACAGCAGCATGGGAGAAAATAAATGTATGGCTCATTTTACTCTGAAAGTAACATTCTTTTTATTTGTATGTGTTTACATATGTTTTAAAGTTTACGATTTTTGCCACAGCGGTCCTTTAAAGTGAACCTCCGGACTAAAAATCTATTCAGCAGAACTGAAAAGGCTTGGGGCTTGATTCACAAAGTGGTGCTAACCTAGTTAGCACACCTAAAGGCTTTGGGCGTGCTAAATAGGGTGCTAATTAGTTTGCACGGCAAAGCTGTTACTGTTCACGTGCTATTTTAGCGAGCGTAAAGTTTTGCGCGCGTAAAGTGTTACGCGCACTACTTCGCGTGCAAAATCAGCTGCTTCGCGTGCAAAGTATGCTCATCACACTACTTAGCATGTGAAGCAGCTGATTTTGAACGCCAAGTAGTGCGAGTAAAACTTTACGCGCGCATACTCTTACGCACGCATTAGCGCGCGAAGAGGAAGTTTGTACGTGATCAGCGGCTTTTCACTGGCGTGCTAACAGTTAGCACGCTTTTGTGAAACAAGCCCTTGGTGTTTCTTTAACAGTTTCACAGCATCAGAACTTTGTTTTTCTTACCAAAGCATCATTTTTAGCTGCATTTTTAGCTAAGCTCCACCCATCAAAGAAAACTGCCCAGGCTTTTTTTCCCTGATGCTGTGCAAAGCATGATGGGATTTCCTATGTTGTTGTTCATGTTGCCTAGCAGCTGGGAGGGGTGATCAGCACACAGGACAGTTGGAACTGTGTCTCATGCTCCCTGTCACCTCCTTTCAACCAAAAAGATGGCTGCCCTCATAAAATCAAACATTTGCCTGTTCTTTTAAAAAAAGTTGGGTAAGAGATTGTTACCTATTTTAATTAAGATAACTAATGTAACTTAATGACAGTATGTTTGTTTAGGCTGACGTTCCTCTTTAAGTAAGCCTGAGACAAATGCAGCAAAAGGATCTATACTTACCCGGGGCTTCCTCCCGCCAGTTAGTTAAAGCTTGTAACTGTGCAGATGCAGAATGCTCCCGGCCACAGGACCAAGGAGGCACAAGACTATGGCCGCACATGCGCAATAGTCAGTGACTACCTTTGTTGACAGCGGGAGATCGGACTGAACCGAACGGACTACAGGAGGCTGGGGGAAGCCCCAGGTAAGTATAATTCCTTTTATTTTATTTATCTCAGGTACACTTTAAAAACATGTTTTCATCACACCAAAAATGCGGTTGGTCGATAGGTGATACAGTAACATCATTACACTCTGTTCAGCTATTCATCCCTATGAGGGCTGACTCTGAGACCAGACTTGAGGCACTTACCAGTACAGCAAAAAAGAGCAGTCTCCTGGCTAACAAGAGCACAGCTGATCAGAAACATGACAATTGGCTGTGATCCTGGGGGAAAGCCTGCTCTCTGGGATATACAGAGAACTCCCCTTTAGAAAGGTAAAGGATTTGCCAATAGAATTCAGCTGGTAATGCATTTTGCTGGAGGAGTTCCTCTAACCTGCATCCGTTTGATGTATCTGCTCGGTCCTCCCATCATTCCTGACAAATCCACTTTGTTAGCTCTCTCCGCAGAGACAATTATGTGCAGCTTCCCCCAGGCCACACAATGTTTTGCTCTAATAAGTTGTTTGAAGTTGCTATAAAGCCAATTGTTAACACAGGAAAAATAATGTCAGACTGAGGATTATTACAGTTTTACACAGAGCGGGAAGACAGATAAGGCACTCATCCGTTACTCATCCTGGAGAAGGAGAGGGTGGGGGGATGACTCCATTCTGGGGGTGTAGATCAGAGTAGACCTCTCGTCATCTTAAAGTGTACCTGAGACGGGGGATTTAAAAAAAAAAAGATACATACCTGGCGTTTCCTGCAGCCCCCTCCAGGCTGATCGCTCCCTCGCCGTCCTCCTGCGCGTTCTGGATCCTCCGCAGTTCGCCCTGGAAAGTCCTCCAGTCGGGGTCAGTAGGCATAGGCCCAGTCCGGCCACGTGTGCTCACCTCCTGCGGTCGGGAGCACGACGGTGGCCAAGATTCCCAGTACGCCCTGGGCAGGAAGACTTTCTGGGGCAAATTGCAGAGGACCCTGGCGGTGCAGTGGGACGGTGAGGGAGCGTTCAGCCTGGAGGGGGCTGGAGGAAGCCCCAGGTATGTATACTTTTTTTTTAACCACTCCCTAGTTTCAGGTTCCCTTTAATGCATAAGTCTGTACATACAGACAACATAATTACGCAAGCTTAATGCCAAATAACTTTCTAATCAATAAAGAATTATAATGTGTGATCACAGCAAATTGGAGCCTTGCTAACCTATCACAAATATATCATGCTTCCCCAAGAACTCCACTACACAAGCCTAGTTCTTGGCTGCTTTTTGTTTACATGTGTAGTCCCTATGTGCCATGGTGGTGGTGAAATAGCCTGTCTACCCAGTTAGTAAACACACACAGAAAGAAAGATCTCAGAGGCTTAAGGTGCGCCCACTGTCACCAGCAATTATCATGACTCATTTCTTTGGGTCACAGGCTGGGGCCGAATCCTGTACAGACATATGCATGGCCTACAGACTAGGGATGCGTGTGTTGCTATGGATGGCAGAGTAGGGACGTTGTTGGAGGGGCTTCCGTTGAGTAGGGGGAGTAGAAGCACAGTGCGGTCAAACATTACTCAGTGTTCTGGCATGCTGGATTTTAAGGTGATGTCAGCAGACACCTGTAGACAATCTTGGCCAAGATGGTTGTGAATGGCTGCCAACGCCATTGTACGCCAATGTAATGTATTATTGATCAACCTGATCACCATTTTGTAGATAATGAAGTAGCATAAAAGATGGGAAAATATATATTTTTTTAAACACTGATTCAATACTTTTGCAGCAGATCACTACTTGAATTTCACCTTTAAAAATCAGTTGACAATCCACCCTGTTTCAGTGGCATCACTATGTAGATGTGGGGTGTGCTGTACGCACAGGATGTCGCCATCGGAAGGGTGATACCCAGATGTAAATGCAGAATAAGCACAGTAGGGCAAACCGGCCCTGATGTGGCCCCAAGGTAATAGTATTCTATATTGGTGTGTGTTCCCCAGATGGCATTATTTGGTAGCCGTTGTGCCATTTTAGATATCAGTTTTAGGTAGCATTTGTGCCCCCCAAAGGGAGTATGAGGTGGCCTTTTTGCCAATCAGATAGCAGTATTTTGTATCCTTTGTACTCCGCAGGAAGTATTATGTAGCCTTTGTACCCCTCAGAAGATATTAGAAGCAGTAAAGTGTTGTACTGTGTTAGCCATGAGTAAAAGCAAGAAGTTTTGAATCAGGATGATACCATTTATTGGCTAACTTAGAGATGGATAAACAGTGAGCTTTCGACTTATAAAAAGCCTTCGTCGGACTGGTTCCTGACCAAAACTGAAAAACACAGCTTATATACACTGACATACAGAGGAGAAACATTCTTTAGCAAACATAAATGTAATTAGATGCCTTAACTGTTACTGAGGAGGCTTTCCCAGGCATCCTATCTAAATTGATAAGATCAATAGAATCCTCAACATGACATAAAGCAGACTCTAGTGATGAAGAGACATCGTAAATTCCGAATTCAAATGGTAACTGGCCTGGTTACATCATGCACCATTAATTCTAAGCTTAAGAGAATTGTGGCATTTAAAGCCAGCACCTGAAAGCAAATAAAATGAATAGTGCCAGTGAATACCATCTTACACAGCATATGGCACAAAAATGAATGAAAAGATAGAAACATTTAAATTAAAAGAATTGTGACATTTAAATGTCACAATTCTTTTAATTAAAATTTTTCTATCTTTTCATTCATTTTTGTGCCATATGCTGTGTAAGATGATATTCACTGGCACTATTCATTTTATTTGCTTTCAGGTGCTGGCTTTAAATGCCACAATTCTCTTAAGCTTAGAATTAATGGTGCATGATGTAACCAGGCCAGTTACCATTTGAATTCGGAATTTACGATGTCTCTTCATCACTAGAGTCTGCTTTATGTCATGTTGAGGATTCTATTGATCTTATCAATTTAGATAGGATGCCTGGGAAAGCCTCCTCAGTAACAGTTAAGGCATCTAATTACATTTATGTTTGCTAAAGAATGTTTCTCCTCTGTATGTCAGTGTATATAAGCTGTGTTTTTCAGTTTTGGTCAGGAACCAGTCAGACGAAGGCTTTTTATAAGTCGAAAGCTCACTGTTTATCCATCTCTAAGTTAGCCAATAAATGGTATCATCCTGATTCAAAACTTCTCAGAAGATATTAGGTAGCCTTTGTGCCCCTTGAATATACTGTAAGTGCCCAGTCATTATCCTTCCCTGCTGTCTCTGAGGAAAGGAGTGGTGACTCACGAAACATGTGACAGGCATTATTTGTGAAGGTTACGGTATTTATTATTTCATTAAGACATTTTCTGCAAAGGCATTTATTATGTCATCTATGGTCAGATACAATTTATTGGATCCATTTATTATATCCATCCATTTATATCAATTTTGTTAGGAACACATGACAGAAGGCCAGTATCTATAGACTGTACATCTGCTTCCTTAACTTTTACAAGTTTTTTTTCTTTTTTTTTGCTGTTTTTCTACCATTTATAAAAAAAATATATATGTTGTGGGGCCACCTTTAGAGTGCAACAGAAACATAAGACGATGATTGAATATGTTGAGGATTAGATTGTGAGGACAGAGCAGTCAGTGACCAGGGCCGGTTCAAGTAACAATTGGGCCCTAGGGCAAAATTAGCCTGGGGCCCCCCAACAGACACCCCCCCCCTGACCAAAAAGCATCATTAGAGGCCCTTTGTTGCAGCCAAATTTCCCTCCTGGGCCCCTGAGCTGGCTGCTGACCCTCCCCCAATCACCTCCCAACTTTAACTGACTCTGCAGAGTCCCTGGGGAGCAACAGTTAAGATGGGGGAGGGACACCTTGGGGGCCCCTACAGGCTCTGGGGCCCTGGGGCAATTGCCCATTTTTTCCTATGGTAGCTCCGGCCCTGTCAGTGACATAACTGTGCACTCTGTAAAACACTGTGGAAGATATCAGCGCTGTATACACAATAGTAATAAACATACAATAAAAATTTGTGAAACATTCCTTGAGATTATATAAACTTAAAACATTGAATCTTTATTAGATGCAGTTTAAAAAGGCCAATTAGAAAACCGTAAAAAAAAGAAAGAAAAACTTAAAAAGAAGCACATGCACAGTCCTTAGATATTGGCTTTCTGTCACATGTCCCTAACAAAATTGACAGCTGTCACACGTGTCAAAAAAGGCTCTTAAATGGAGCCAATAAATTTGTATCTGACCATAGATGACATAATAAATGCCTTTGCAGAAAATGTCTGAATGAAATAATAAATACCTTCACAAGCAATGCCTGTCTCATTTTTCCTTAGTCACCACTCCTTTCCTCAGAGACAGCAGGGAAGGGTAATGATTGGACACTAATCTCTCAAATAAGGTCACCTAAAGTGGCTCACAAAAGAGAGTGATGTACTTACTACTTACGGTGCCACATAAAATATGCATCAAATGCCCACATATGAGGGAAAAAAAGAAAAGCATCAGCCATTAAAGATGCAGTGTATTGGAAAATTACTCCACCTTTCTCCATAGTTCCTTCTTTTTCAAGGGAGTGATAATATAGCGGATCTGAGATGAAAAACTAACTATAACAAGTAACTTGTCTATATATCTTATCTAAAGTTTAGATAGTTTACACAGCAAATCTAGCAGCAAACAGCTTTAATAGAATATGATTATTTGACAGCAGCCATGTTGTTTGTAAACATTACACAGAGGCAGGCTTATCTGCATCTTGGCCAAAAAAACCTAATCCCCCTCCTCCTCCTTCTCCCCTCTGCCTCTGAAATCTCTGGCTAGTAATACCTCCCCCTCCTCCTGCCCAGACTAAGCTCCCATGAGCCCTTGCTACTGTCTGAAAGTGCCTTGGCTCTCTGAAAACCTGTGGGTGTGGCTTGTTTAGTTTATAGGGAATTAGAGTATTAAAACAAAAACAAAAAAGTATTTGGCTTGAGGATTGCCCTATAAACAATAGGAAAGGAACACAATTATGCAATGAGTAAAAGTTCATCTCGGATCCACTTTAAAGGACTATTATCATGAAATGTCAAATTTACAATACATATAAACACATAAATATAAAATATACATTTCTCCAAGAGTAAAATGCACTATAAAATACTTTCTTTTTCTGTGTCCTTGTTAAGGTATGTAATAAAAATCTGACAGGTTTTGGGGGATTTTCAGTATGCTCTTTATTTTCTTCAAAAGCATTCTCTGGAAAGGATCTTTTCGGGACAGTTGGCTTCCCTACTTGTTTGCACTCAATTCTGGCAGTTAGACTGAGGAATTGCAGTTTAGAAAGCGCTTTTGAAAATAAAGAAATCCTTGAGAATCCTCCATGAGAAGATGGTCTAGTCCAAAATCAGTTAGATTTCAACTACCTAATGTAAGTAACAGCAACATGGGAAAAAGGTAATTTATAGTACTCAGGGATATGTGTACATCTTATAGGCATTTTAAATCTTACATGTGTTGTTGTTTTTTTTTTTTTTGCCATGATGCTCCTT